>NC_135746.1:500000-627500 GCF_041903045.1 Epinephelus lanceolatus | reverse complement strand
AAGACGACGTCACGACTGTCAGACATTCACTCATCAATAATCAATAACACGTCCACTCCTTATCAATGAATGCTGGTCATGTGACGCCAGCAGAGGGTTAAAGGACCATGACACCGTTTCCTCCACTGATCACCCTTTCAAAATAAGATGTTAACATCTCATGAGACTTGTCTCATCCCAACTCGTCAAACATCGGTGCTCCGTCAGTGACACACACGTCGACATGCGACGCGCTCAGTGCGCTCCTGGTCATAGTGAGACGTTCAGGGACGGTGTGTGAATCTACGCTTCTTACATGCATCCTGTCTTTTCAAAATAAACTTCCACTTTTCACAGGAAGTGTACAGTTTCTGCTTTTTAGATGCAGATAGTCTTTTTCAAAATAAACTTGCACCTAGTCAGGGTCAGAGAAAAACAGCATGGTTACTGACGTCAAGTCATGTTACATACGTTACTGTTGTAGCACAGACACATCGACGCCTCATTGGCTGCTGGGTCATACATTAACATCACCGCCATATTGATCGCTCTAAGCTCTAATTGGTTTACCCTGTCCTCCTCCCCTCCCGCCCCACCTGCACGGTCCTCCGTACATCGTGAGAGGTTCCTGTGTGTGTGTTGGTATCTGACACTAAGGTCACTGAGCGGCGGCGTGTGGCGAGTTGGGATGAGAACGCTCGTTTGGACATATAAAACCAAACAGTGTTATGATCCTCTGATGGAGGCGGAGCTTGTGTTCTTCTTCTTCTTGTTCTTAAAGGTTCTGTAAAAGAAACAATCAGGTGGAAACACGAGTTACAAAAAGCTGGTAAACTGTCGATGATTCTTGTCTCAGATTGTCAGCGAGCGTTAAGTTACTGATGAAACGACACAAACGACCATTGAACCACCACAGGAAGGCACTGCTGCGTCTTTTCACAATAAAACCTGTCAGGGTCTAAAGACACGACGACACACTGATGAGAGCTTTACATTAAAGGAACAGTCCCACTTTTTATCTTGTCCTGTGTCGTCCTCAGAGTCAGTGAGGCGTTCACTGTCCGCTGGTGAGTGTGGAAGATCAGGATACAACGTTTCAGTGTGTACAGAGCTGACTTCACAGAATCAAACAGGAACTAAAGAAACTGATCAGCAGAATGAGATGAACTGATGGTGATTAGTTATTGATCAGTACTGATTAATCTGCTGATTGTTTTATTGATAAAGGAGCTGTGAAAATGTCCAGAGTATCCTCAAACGCCTCGTTCAGTTTCAGTTTTAGTAGAAAAACAGAAAATATTCACATCAAACCAGAGAATTTATTTTCTTAAAAAATGACTGAAAATATTTGGGGATTAATTTTCTGTCGATCGATTCAGAAGTTTACGAACTGAAACGTGTAAAAAAGCAACAGTCGGACCGTCACAGCTGATGATCACATGACTCACACACACACCTGCACAGGTACCGGACCAGCAGACAGCAGCAGAGACACAGACGACAACACAAAGCTCAGAGTCCAGTCTGAGTCCAGAGATAACGTCTGCTGGTTCCGCCCACAGAACCACCGTGTGCTCCGTCACGCCACCTGGTGGCGACGCATCACTCCACAGGAACGCCGTCCACGCTCTCCTGGGAGATCTCAGAGTCCAGGGAGTAGCAGGAGCTGCCGTTGTCCTGAGTGTCCCTGTTGACCTCCTCAGAGAACGTGGCGACGCCAGAGGAGGCCCCGCCCCCTCCCCCAGGCTCTGCGGCGCCCTCGCAGAAGTGGGCGGAGGCCTGGAAGAGCTGGCTGCAGAGGCGGTTGTAGCGGTGGTAGCGGGATGGTTTGCCGGTGTGGGTGTACATGTGCTCCTGCAGCTGGCTCTTGTGGGCGAAGCGCAGGCTGCAGACGGCGCAGGCGATCTTCCGTTTACGGGAGTGCAGGACGGCGGGGGTGGGGCTGCTCCCCCCTCCTCCACCCGCTCCCCCCCGGCTCCTCCTCAGCTCCGCGGCCAGCTGGTTGGCGAGCGCCTGGCTCTGTCTCAGCGCCTCCTCCAGACACCCTGCGTCCAGCTGTTCTTGGGCCCCCGCTGGCCCCTCCTCACCGCCGGCATCCAGCTCCCCGCCCTGCGGCAGCCCCTCCATCAGGCGGGCGGGGTCGAGGGCGTGGCTGAACAGGTGCTCCCGCAGGTCCTCAGGGGAGGAGCAGCGCTCTCCACAGCGGGGACACAGCAGGATGAGGGGCCGGTCCTTAAACAGGAGGCTCTGACTGGGACTGCTTCCCTGAGAGGGAGACCCCGCCCCCTGCCCCTCCTCCGCCTCGCCTTCCTCCCCCTCCTCCTCCTCCACCCGCTCCTGCTTGATGCGGGTCGAGATGTCAGAGTCGTCTCCAGACGCCACGGAGCAGACGTTGCGTTGTGTCGAGGCCTGGCGGTCTGACGGGATCCCCTCCAGTCCGACGGCGAGGGACAGCTGGGAGTGGGACCGACCTCCCCGGCGTCCGTCCTCGGGGGCCCCGCGGGACACCGCCGTGGTCTTGGGGACTCCCGGTGCGTCCTTGTTGGCCAGCTGGGAGGAGATCTGGATACCGTACAGGTTGGACATGCGCACCATGTCTGCAGCGGCATCGGCGGCGCCCTCGCCGGGTTTGCGGCACAGCTGGTAGGCGTGCAGGAACTTGATGCCGTCCTGCAGCCGGCTCTGGTCCACGGGCTGTTTGGGACACATGCCGGTGTACATGATGTGCAGCAGGTAGCTGAAGACGTCCGGCTGGATGTCGGTGGGCTGGATCTTTATACACTCACTGAGGACAGACAGAGACAACATGTCAACATGTCTCAGGTGGTCTGAGACACACACGGGACGTTCGTCCAGCTGAGACAACACGACCCTATTATTCATTTCAACGAGGCCAGTGTGTGTCAACCAATCAGAAACAAGCAAACACTCAGGTCTGTATTTCTACTGTCGTCATGACGACAGATTAAACTGCTGAAACATCTGTCTCTCACTATCATGACTTATGTATAGTGTCGAGCGTCAGACTGAATAACGCACCACCAAAATCTTATTAGTTTATTCTTCGGTCCAAGTGGACGTTTGTGCCAAATTTAACAAAATTCCCTCAAGTTGTCCTCGAGACATCCTGTCCATTGTGTATGTACATACGGACAATCAGAACCAGAACCAGCTACTGTCGGTGTGGAGCCATAAACACTGTGCTGAATGTCAGAATCCCTGTCGGTGACAGGAAGTTCATTGTTTTACAGGAAGTACTTGATCTGAATACTGACGGTCCTGGTTCAAAACGATCAAAGAATTTACATGCAATAAATTACTGTTTGGAGTTTTTCAACATGTGCATGTTTATATTTATTATGTATGTGTTACTACTGAGGCAAAGTCCTGGAAGACGTCACTGTTCGAGACACACCGCACCACCTGACCTGACACCTCAGGATGATTAAAGACAGGTGTGCTGCAGTACGTGACCAGCGTGGAGACGTCTTCCACCACCGTGCGTTTGGTTTGATTTGAGTTTATTGTTTGATGAACTTGTTTCTTACCTCTTTGATTTGAACACAGGTTTTTGTAAAGGCCAGTTTCCTCACATCAACATCCTGTACCAAGCAAAGACAATGGGCTGATGGTGTCTTTACGGCGTCTGACGGCGGCTACTCTGACCTCATTCAGGAGCCACAGTGGACAGTGACCATGAACCAGACCATCAGCTCAGGTGTGTGTGTGTGTGCTCCTCACCTGGACTGGTGGATGAAGATCATCTTGAAGTAGTTGGAGAAGGCAGCGAGGACGGCGCGGTGAGCTTTGAAGTAGACGTTTCCGATGGCGACAGTGCAGTCGCACAGGAAGCCGAACTCTCTCTGAACGTTGAGCTGCTGCAGCAGGAAGAGGCTGTGAGACGACACCTCCATGACCCACTCTGCAGGAGGAGGTGCACATTAATAATTCTCCAGGACTGTAACATGCTCATGTTTAACCCCAACAATGTGTCATGTGACTGCAATTGCTTCACATCCAGGTCCGAACACCTTCTCACCACAAACCAACCGCATCAGAGTTCCTTTGGAACCGGACTGAGACCACCTCTTCAAGAAGGTCTCGGTGTGGTTGTTTTGGTGTGTTCACACCTGCACAAATGAACCAGTTCAAGTGTGTATATGACAGTTGTATCTAGTGTTGTCACGATACCAAAATCTTTGTTTCGGTACCCATACCAATATGAATTTCAATACTTTTCGATACTCTTCGGTACTTTTCCTAAGGAAAAATCCTTTTGGATACAAACCTTTAGAACAATAAATTGTAGAGGTGTAACGGTACCAAAGAAATCATGGTTCGGTAAGTACCTCGGTACGGACGTCACGGTTTGGTAACTCAAATGTTCCACCAAGTTTGTGTTGTCTCGTGTTGTCTCCCTTTGCGAGGCAGACTTTCTTTTGTCTTTTTTCACGTGTGCCAGCTGTGAATGTTGATACAGGTGTTGTCACACACACCACTTGCGCAATCTGTGCTCCAATAGGAACAAGAAAGGTGTTTGTGTGCATAAATGAGTAAAATAAATTAACTAAATTAATGAATTGAATCAGTTTCAAAGTACCGGTATTTTCCGAATGCAGTATAGTACCGTTTGGAATACTCTAGTACCGTTTGGAATACTCTAGTACCGCAGTACTATTTTAATACCGGTATACCGTGCAACACTAGTTGTATCTGCCATGCAGCTACGTCGCACTATGTGCCCAAAACAAATTTCCTTTGTGAGCATGGAGCACCACTGTGACTATTAAGTCACATTTTGTAAATACAAATGAACCAAACCAAACAGGACAGGTGTGAACACACCCTTAATTAATACCTTAAATAATAACATTAACTTTAAAAATACCAACGTCAGTTTTCTTCACAGAAATAAATATAACTTTTACGACCCTCCCCTAAAATCATTAGAGTTAGTATTACTAGTGTGAACGCAGCGACAGCCTGTGTGTGTATGTGAATATACAACAGGTAGTTCAGACCCAGCGATCTGATTGGTCAGTGAGACACTTAGAATGAGCTCAAATCAACTCACCTGGCTCATCACTAACAATATTACTCTGCCATGTCCATGGAGGAATACAAACCTGCGACAGATGAGTGTGTTGTTGATGTGGATCTGTACGACGGACTGAGTCTGATGGACGACCGGAAGAAGACGAGGCTGCTGCTGGTTCATACTGGACACACACACACCTGCTCCATATGTGTTGTGTGTGTGTGCTGAGCTCACTGAGCAGGTCTGTGTTTATATGTGAGGTATTAATTCATTTTTGTAAACCTGACGATTTCTTAAAATGATCGAGCTCATGTTGACCGACGGACTCACAGGGACCAGAGACACGTCTGGACCGACAGCTGGAGCAGTGAACTGTGTGTCATCACGTACAGGAGTCAACTGATGGGACAGACTCTTCTCCAGGTATTAGTCAGAGCCGATGTATTTCCATGGAAACAGAGACAACTGTTGTAGAAAGTGTTTTTATGTTAACATCTCATCATATAATTTAACTTGTTGGTAAGTTGGTAAGCACTGAGGCCGAGCTCCACATCACTGTCGTATTTAGCAAACATAAATCACGTCTGCAAAAACACAGATTCCACAAATTCATAAAATGACTCAGTGAATAAAACTAAAATCTTTAAGTGAAGAACTGAGACTGGATTCATTCATTCATTCATATCTGAGGCTGTGAATATCAGACATAAATCCACTAACGTGTTTCATTTATTTGTAAATAATAGTAATAATTTAATGTTTTATATTTTAAAGAATCTGTTTGTGTCTCTGAAAAATATTTTTGTGAGTTTTTAATATTTTTATGTGTCTGTAAAGTTATTGTATATTCACTGTCTGTCCTCTACAGTCACGTGACAACTGACCTCACAGCGTCTCCAGCTGACTCCACCTGGACAGGTGAGCTGACCTCTGACCTCAATGAAGGTCACTTGAGCTCTCTCTCTCTCTCTCTCACACACACACACACACACACATACACACACACACACACACCGTCCCTGATCCCAACAAACCGGAAACCGGACTTCCTCGACACCAAACCACAACACAGCTCGGGCGCGTGCACGTGGCGTCGCGCCCGTCAGGCTGCAGCCTCCTCCATCCTCCTCTGTCTCATTCAAATTCAGCAACACGCACGTCCTCATTCACCTACACGCACCGCAGGCGCGTGCGCGCACGCACATACAGCCCGTGCGCACAGCCTCTCTCTGTGTATGTCGTGCACGAGCGCCGTGCCCGGCGGCCGTTAATCGGTGTCTTACCGCAGAAATGTGCAGATTGTCTTCAGGTTCTGGAGCCGATTTGTTGCTGCAGATGATCTCGCAGAAAGCCGCGTCACGTCTCGCGAGAGGAAGGGTCAAAGGGGCTGGTCACGTGATCCGACTGTGTCACTTACCAACATGTAATTAATAATCAGTAACAGAAATATGGACCCGTTTTAATCCGTTTAAATCAAATAAATACGGAAATAATTCAACAGTTTCATTATTATACAAAAAATGTCATAATGAACAGCTGGAATATAAATAATAATGATAATAATAATCTATGTTCAGCAACAAGAAAAATATTATTGGACTGCTTATTTAAATAAAATCTAAGGTGTTTGAAAGTGAACAGGTTTATAATGAGACACTGTTGCCGTGGCGACAGCTGGTGTGTCAGCAGGTCATCAGTCTGATCAGCTGATCCCAACAACAGCTAAGGCCCTGTCCAAATACCCGCACTTGCGCCCTTGTGCCCCTTAATAGCGCGCTCCCACTAAGGGGCACAAGTGCGTAGAGTCCCAAATGTCTTCTGTTGATATCAAGGGGTGCAAACCTGCGCCCTTAATACACCCCTTCCCAAAGTGCGCATCAGACCTCACTTCCGGCACGTGAACTTCAGGGAAGACCTCAGGACGCAAGTGTGGGTATTTGGACAGGGCCTAACAGTCAGACAAAGTGTCAGTGACATCAGAGACAGACTGACGGACCCTCTGCCCCAGTGCATGCTGGGAGAGCAGGTCACATTCAGTGATTGACAAAAACAACTCAACACAGAAATTATGAACTGAGAGATAAAAATGTGATTTATTGAGGTGTGTTTGTAACAAACAGGATGTTGATTTAAACAGAGAGAAAAATCATCATGTAAAATAAAGTGTCTGACTGAAGTCTGGACTCTGTGTGAGACATTAATAAAATCAGTGATGAGTAAATCTTCAGCTGAATCAGTTCAGAGACCTTTAATGTGCAAACTAACTTTATTGTTCTCTGTGTGACATCATCACCTCAGTCAGTGTTTGGGAACTGTTGAAGTTTATCTGACTTCACTGTCTCAACAGTCCCATGATGCACCTCCATCCATCACAGACAGGAAGTTACCAATAATGCACCTCCATCAAAGAGCATGGACACCAAGAGGCGAAGCTCAATAGAACGCCCCATAGCAACAGACTCGCCCATGGTTTCGTCCTACCGCCGCCATTTTGGACTGTCAGCAGACCGCAGCAGACCGGCTTGCATACAAAAACACACAGACAAACTGAAGTATATCGCTATTAATTATGCTTACAATGCTACTCACCTCGTGATAGCTTGGTCACAGCTGCTTTTTCACGTTTTTGTAAAGCAAAATATAGACTTTAAAAAAAACAAAACAAAGATAAATGGCCTAGATGGCATCTCTACATATTACATCCACTTATGAGAAGACTCCTTCAAAATCACCCCATAAGCCAAAATACCAAATAATAATAATAATAATAATAAATATATATATTTTAACTAGAAACACATTAATGGCGACATCACATAGTCAGGAATAAAGATTTATTTACAGTTTGTACAGTAAGGGGACAGTAATAATAATAATAATATATAGGCTATTTTAATATGATATATTTTTTTTGGGAAACGGTGGAAGGCCAGGTGCGGGGTGTTCCACTGATAGTTGTTGCAGTTAATTGCACTACACTGTTTTCTTTTACTTTTTCCTCCTCTCTCCTTGACATCTTGCATGTTGTCTGGGCGCAACAGTCCAAGCTCAACAGTCCAAAATGGCGGCAGCGCCCCTAGTGGCTGTTGGCAAAAATTCAACGGAGCTTCGCCTCTTGGTATCCATGCTCTTTGCCTCCATCAATCACAGACAGGAAGTTATCCATGATGCACCTCCACACCTCCAAAATAGTGCTGGGTGATATGACTTAAAAATCATACTGTGATATTTTTAGGATTTATCATGATACAGGATAAAAATCTTGATGTTTTGAAAACTTCTCAACAACTAGTTACACTAAAGTTAGATAAAATAGTTCTAATGAAATAAATCAAAACAGAACCCCTGATGCTTTTATTTTGAAGCACCTGACTCCTCTCAGGAAGGAAATGTTGTGTTGTTAGCAGTTAGCAGGAGGTTAAACTGTTGTGCCTTTAAACATGAAGATTTATTCACTGTGAGCTGAAACCAAACTGACAGCTCTGCACTTCATATATTAATATCTGCAAGTTACAGTGGTGCTCCATGGTCCCAAAATGTGACTTAATAGTCACAGTGGTGCTCCATGGTCCCGAAATGTGACTAAATAGTTACAGTGGTGCTCCATGGTCCCGAAATGTGACTTAATAGTCACAGTGGTGCTCCATGGTCCCAAAATGTGACTTAATAGTCACAGTGGTGCTCCATGGTCCCAAAATGTGACTTAATAGTCACAGTGGTGCTCCATGGTCCCGAAATGTAACTAAATAGTTACAGTGGTGCTCCATGGTCCCAAAATGTGACTTAATAGTCACAGTGGTGCTCCATGGTCCCAAAATGTGACTAAATAGTTACAGTGGTGCTAAATGGTCAAAAATGTGACTTACTAGTCACAGTGGTGCTCCATGATCACAAAATGTGACTTGATAGTCACAGTGGTGCTCCATGGTCAGAAAATGTGACTAAATAGTCACAGTGGTGCTCCATGGTCCCGAAATGTGACTAAATAGTTACAGTGGTGCTCCATGGTCCCAAAATGTGACTTAATAGTCACAGTGGTGCTCCATGGTTACAAAATGTGACTAAATAGTTACAGTGGTGCTAAATGGTCAAAAATGTGACTAAATAGTCACAGTGGTGCTCCATGATCACAAAATGTGACTTGATAGTCACAGTGGTGCTCCATGGTCCCAAAATGTGACTAAATAGTTACTGTGGTGCTCCATGGTCACAAAATGTGACTAACTAGTCACAGTGGTGCTCCATGGTCCTAAAATATGACTTAATAGTCACAGTGGTGTTCCATGGTCCCAAAATGTGACTTAATAGTCACAGTGGTGTTCCATGGTCACAAAATGTGACTAACTAGTCACAGTGGTGCTAAATGGTCAAAAAATGTGACTAAATAGTCACAGTGGTGCTCCATGGTCAGAAAATGTGAATTAATAGTCACAGTGGTGCTCCATGGTCCCAAAATGTGACTAAATTGTTACAGTGGTGCTCCATGGTCCCAAAATGTGACTTAATAGTCACAGTGGTGCTCCATGGTCACAAAATGTGACTAAATAGTTACTGTGGTGCTCCATGGTCCCAAAATGTGACTAAATAGTTACTGTGGTGCTCCATGGTCCCAAAATGTGACTAAATAGTCACAGTGGTGCTCCATGGTCACAAAATGTGACTAAATAGTCACAGTGGTGCTCCATGGTCACAAAATGTGACTTAATTGTAAGAGCCCATGTAGTAATATCCTTTATACAGTCATGTTGGTTTGTAATGCAGTGACATCTGAGGGGTCAGAGGTCACTGACATTCAGCCTTGTCCCTTACATGCAGAGATTTCTGCAGTCTCTGAATCTGTTGATGATATTATGGGATGTAGATGTGAAATCTGAAACTCTTGGACTGTTTGTCCTCACAGTTTGTATCAAAGTGTCCGTCCTGAACAACTGAGCCTTTAGAGGGCGCTGCTTTCACTCTGCTACCTGTTCACCTGTTTACCTGTGGAAGGTCACACACAGGTGTTTCTCACTCTGTTGTTGCTGCTGTCTCAACTTTATTACAACCTGCTGCAGACTGAGTGTAGATTTATATTCATCAGTTTGAATATTACATTTATTTGGACTGGATTCAGTTGGATTGACAGCTCATTACATGATGATTTTATTTACATGTTACACAACATCCTGTTTGAATCAGGTTACCCATGACCCAGACTTTGTTTCACTCGGACTTTAAATCACTTTGGGATACTGGTCTGCGTTTGTTTTATTTTGAAGGTCAGCAGTTTGGGCGGAAGTCTTTTATTTTGTGTGTCGGTGTTGACGGAGCGGCAGTCTGTGCGGAAGTTCTTTCATCCTGCAGGAGGAGGAGGAGAAGAGGCTTCTCCTTCGTCTCAACAGTCCGCCTCAGCGCAACAATCCTCCGGAGAGGAACCGTCCGGACCCCCGGGGGACATCCACACACCCGCCGCCGACAGCAGCAGCCTCTCTGCCGGCCTCCGGTACCCACGGTGAGTCGACGGGTCTCTGCCCGGCCCGCAGAGCCGCCTGGCTTGGAAAACTAAAGAGAAATCCCCGCGGCCTGCTGCTCTCGGTGCTAGCTGAGTGCGGGTGGCAGTGCGGGGGTGGCGGGACTGTTTGCGGGAGAGATATCACACAGCACCGTCACTACCATGCATTTACAACTACAACATCCGGTCTGTGCTTTCAAAATAAAACACGTACAAATCAAATCAACTGTTTAACCCGTGTAGAGAAGCTTTGAATGACCACACAGACCGTGTTCACTGTCGTAAGTTACATATAATTTACCGTGTGTCCATTCAGACAGTCTGCACTGCCGTCTTTTGGTCCGTTTAAGTCCTCATCGAGATTTATCCTTTTTATTTTGGAGCTGTACCCGCGGTAACTTCCGGTCTGTTCGGTGCTAGCTGCCGTTAGCTCGACGCAGCTAACCGCTGTAATCTCCATTTTAGCTCCTGAGAGCAGCCGGCCTCTCCCTTCTCTCTGCTGTAACACGGTATGTTCTTCACGGTGTTCACACTCACGGCCTCTCACGGCTCTGTGTCGGGGCTGGAGAGGCGGGTCTGTCGGTGAAAGTCCCCCCGCAGAGCCGCGGTGGTCCCGCGGGGGCGGACGGTGAGCCGAGCCGCTGCAGCTCAGTTACAGTAAACTGACTCACTGACAGCACGGCTCTTATTTTACACCAGGCAGAAAGAGCTCCATCACACACCGTCAGCGTCCACCTGACCCACACACTCTGTGGGCTCTGTTCATAGTTACTGCTGTTAAACTGTCTGCTGTGACCTGGGTGAGACTCCCAGCTCTGTTTGGGTTCAAACTTTACACCAGATATTAATGTAGAGCCCAACTGCAACTGTAACTGTAATCTAACTGTAACTATAACTGTAACCTTGCTGTAACTACAACCTAACTGTAACTATAACTACAATGTAAGTGTAAAAAGATGTTACCTGTTAACCAGCTGTAATCTAACACTAACCTAACTATATAAAGCTGTAACCTCAGTGTAACTGTAATCTAATTGTAATCTTACTGTAAAAGATCCTACAGTAACAGTAACAGTTCTCGCGCCACACTGTGAAAATACTACAGTGAAAGTTCTGCGTTCAGAACGTGCTGACGTGACAGTGTGTGATCAGCAGAGTGCAGGTGAAGTGTTGATGATGTCAGAGGTTTATTGTTGATGTTTGTGACGACGACTTTTACAGCTGAGTTTATTTAGCGACACATTCGTCCTACAGTTAGGCACAAACATCCAACACTGACACACCTAACCTGTGAGATAGAGGAGGAGGAGCAGGACATGGAAATACTCAAGTAAAGTACAAGTACCTTGAATTTGTATTTGAGTAGATGTACTTAGTTACACTCCAACGCTGCTGGTTACATGAAGCTCCTGTCAGATAATAAAACAAGTCTGAGCTGAATGTCATAATTCAAACTGAAAGGCTGTGTGTGTAAAAGTGTTTCCCTGTGATGGAAACAGAACGTTACACTGACAGTGATGAACAGACTGTCATGGCCGACACCTGATCCACTGAGTCTGAGTCTGAGTCTGAGTCCACCACAGTGGGCTGAATCAGTGTCAGTGAGATGAAGAGTCTGCAGCAGCAGCAGTGACAGCTGATAGTCTTCACACAGTGTGTGTGGTTTGTATTCTTACAGGATGTCACACACCAAACACACTCTGTCATTCATCTTTTCCCTTCATCACACACAACTCAGCTCAGACACTTTCACACTCACTGACTTTATGTTAAGACTAAAAATCAAAGATCCACGCAGCCTCCTCTGTGAGCACAGAACCCTTTATGAGACACAACAAAGTTCAGTCAGGTTGATTTTCTGCTCAGATGAATGATCCAGTCTGAGACGCTCCTGCTGCTCAGAGGAGCCTCTGAACGACTGAAGTCAGATCTCTTAATTATTCAGGTCTGATCTTGATGAGTCATAGCAGGACTGCGAGCTGGGCCGGCCTCGCTGAGCACAACCAGCCCAGCGTTATGAAATACTCTGCAACGCCATAAAAGTTGACCACAGAGAAACCTCACAGCAGAAAGAATGCAGCCGTTTAATTTCTCTCTTCATGTCTTCCTCTGATGTCTGCAGGGCGATGGCGAGGCCGAGCCACAGCGATCATGTCCTCCAGCAGCTCAACAACCAGCGGGAGTGGGGCTTCTTGTGCGACTGCCTCATCGCCATCGGTGACATCTACTTCAGGGCGCACAAGGCCGTCTTGGCGGCCTGCAGCTCCTATTTCAGGATGATGTTCATCCGGGACCAGCAGGGAGCAGGGCGTCTGGACCTCAGCAACATGCAGATCAGCGCCGAGTGCTTCGACCTCATCCTACAGCTCATGTACCTTGGACGCATCGTGGTGGGGAGCTACGAGTTTGAGGAGCTCAAGGCCTCCATGGCGTACCTGCAGATGTACTACATCCCTGACTCGCTGGAGGATCTCAGAGACATCAGGAGCTCCAACCTCACGCCATCATCCTCAGCCTCCTCCTCCTCCAGTTCCTCCACCGGCCCTGCCGGCGGGAAAATGATGTTTGGAGTCCGCATGTACGAGCAGCAGAGACCTGCTGTGCCTGATGTGGAGCATTTACCAAAAGCTGTCAACAGCAGCGCCGGGCGCCCCGCTGTTACAGCGACCGTCAGCAGACCGGTGATGGCAGAGGAGGTGGTCGCCACGCCTCTCATAGTGGTGCCGCCAGTGGTGGACGGTGTTGCTGATCAGCCATGTGACTTGAGAAAGAGGCCCAGCGGCAGGAGTTCGGCTCTCAAAGACCGTCCTCGGTTCGGCCGCACCTACACCTGTGATGACTGCGGCTTCGTCTTCAGCTGTGAGAAACTTCTAATCGAACACATCCTGACCTGCACCAACCGAAAGGCCTTCCATCAGCCCAGAGGGACCATCGAAGCTGACAACGAGTCCAGTAAAGCTGAGAGCTCCACCTCCGAGAGCATCGAGGAGCACAGGGTCGTCTGTAAAGGCGAGGAGGACTGGGCCGAAGCCAAGGCCGACTCTGACCTCACCATTAGGTCGGTGGCAGCTGGGACAGACGGCGAGCCCGGGTCGACCAGGAGTGTCTCCATCAAGACAGAGCCAGAAGAAAGCATGTTCCCTGAGATAGAGGTGGTCCGTGTCGGTGAGCACGTCAGTAGAGACTGTAGAGCACGTTTCAGTGACACCACACGGAAAAGCTCGCAGACGGAGACAACTGGATCAGAACGTGAACCGGAGCCTGGCGTCTCAGGTTTGGAAAACAGTAGCGAGCCTTTTGAAGGTCACATGTCCAGCAGTGACGATTCACGAATCCCGGCAAAGCTTCGTAAGGTCAAAGACGAGAAGCAGGATGCCGACTGCACCCCCTGTGAACTGTGTGGCGCTCTGTTAACGGAGGAGGACAAGTCGTCCCACTACCTGTCCAACCACATGGGTCATATATGTGCCTGTGGGAGGTGTGGACAGGTGCTGATCAAAGGCCGCCAGCTCCAGGAGCACGCAGAGCGCTGTGGCGAATCTCAAGGTGGTGAATCGGAGGAGGACGAAGTGTCCCTGCTGGAGGAGCAGCAGGGGATGGAGGAGGGCCTGCTGGAGGCGGGCGACCTGGCCTGCCCTCACTGCGGTCTGCTGTTCCAGAATGAGAGCCTGGCACTGGAGCACGCCCTGTCCTGCCACGACCAGGAGCTGTTCCGCCCGGTGCTGCTGGAGGAGGGCGGGGAACCGGATCACCGCCGCAAACACTTCTGCAGCATCTGCGGCAAAGGCTTCTATCAGCGCTGCCACCTGCGGGAGCACTACACCGTCCACACCAAGGAGAAGCAGTTCACCTGTCAGACCTGCGGGAAGCAGTTCCTGCGGGAGCGCCAGCTCAGGCTGCACACCGACATGCACAAAGGCATGGCACGCTACGTGTGCCCCGTCTGCGACCAGGGAACCTTCCTCAAACACGACCACGTCCGACACATGATCTCCCACCTGTCGGCTGGGGAAACCATCTGCCAGGTGTGTTTCCAGATCTTTCCCGGCGGAGAACAGCTGGAGAAACACATGGACGTCCACCTGTACATCTGCGGCGTCTGCGGAGAGAAGTTCCGCCTCCGTAAAGACATGAGGAGCCATTATAACTCCAAACACACCAAGAGACTATAGAACCCTCCAGAACGTCCTCTGCATTTATACCATAGTTTGTTACTAAGAAAAGCCATAAATGTGAGAACAAATGTATGCACTTGAACACCAAAAAAACTTTTAATCTGCACTTTTAAAGTATATGCATAACTTTACGGGGCGTTCACACTGCGAGTAGCGTGGCTGATGATGTTCTGACGCTGATGGCGACTGTGCAGCAGCTTCTTAACTCGTTAACGTTGATCACAGTGTGACAATCAGGATTTTATGATAAAAGTCAGAATCAGCTTGTGTTGTTGAAACAGTCAGGATCAAGTTCAGAAGCTGTTGACTCTCAGATGAGCAGCTACAGAGCTGACCACATGTTTATGATTATCCATATTTATAACAGAGCTGAGGTCTTATGTTCAGGATGATGCGTCACAGAGTCTGAAGAGATTCTTTGAGCTGTCTAAAAACCCAAAGAAATCAAACTTCACTCCTTCATCAAAGGAGTCAGAACCAGTGACCAAACAGTTAATGTCGAGTCAACAGGAAGTGTCGGCACGAGAATGTACCAAAGTGAAGACACAGATGGACGAGTCAGATGAACTCTGGATTTAAGACACTTTGAGACTTTAATGATTTCTTTTTGTTGGTGTTTCTGAACTCGTCTCCGCAGGTCGATGACAGAACTCCCACCATGTTTGGTTCATGACGGCGTTGCTCACAGTGTGAACGCTGCTCAGATCGGCAGCAAACTCCAAAAGAATCCAAACTTGACGCCTCCTCAGGAAACAATCATGTAAAAATATATTACAGCTACTTTTAATACTGTACCATCAGGCCTCATGTCCACCGAAGGGTTTTTTATCAGCCGAATACGCCGGGCGCTCCTCAGGAAACAGCTGGGGGCGCCGGAGCGCTTTGGAGGTGTCTCTGCAGCTGAGACACTTTGGTTGCGTCTGGTTACTATGAATCAGAATACAGGGTTCCCACGGTCATGGAAAACCTGGAAAAGTCATGAAATATCACAATCACATTTTCCAGGTCTGAAATTAGTCAAAATCAGTGAAAGTTTTGAAAAAGTCCTGGAATTTTGTTGTTTGTAATGAAGCTGTCAGATTATAGAGATGTGACATAACGGCGAGCTTATTTTCTGTAGCTGTCGACGTAACGTAGCTCCAACACGTGTCAGTGTGCGACATCATTTCGTTCACTGTGTTCATTCTCTCCCAGGGTCCGTCGCTCTCTTCCTGTACGCCAGCTCGCTGAAATCATGTTTGAACAGAGTTTGAATCTGATGTTTGAAAATGCAGAGCACGAAAACAAAGATCTTTATCAAGGGTCCTTAAAGTCCTGGAAAAGTTTTGAAATGTTGTCCATGACAGTGTGGGAGTCCTGGGAATATTCACAGGAAGTAAACGTGTCGGCAGAAGGTAGAATCCTCGCTCTGGATGAGAGGATGGAGACGCCGCTCTGTGAACGTTCATGGCAGGAAACATTAACACAGTAAACCAGGGATGCACCCGTGCGGATGTTTTCAACCGATAATTTGACGTTTTTTTTATTTTACCAAGAAGCGTGTAACCGTCGGCGCAGCGTTGTCTTCCTCTGGAGCTGTGACAGACGTCCTCGCTGTGACATGTTTCACCCTCCAGACAGCGTGACGCAGTTGTTCTTCTCTGTGTTTATTGGCGACTCAAAAACCAAATTTTAAGGTACATGTAGCTCCGCCCACTGTGTCGCTGTGTAGATGCTGCCTGTGTTAAGTCAGTGAAAACAGTCTGGCTTCGTTTTATCAGCTGCAATTTTAATAATTGGAGAAATGCATAATTATAAAGACGTCCTATCTTCAGCTGATAAACCTGGTGCATCCCTAATATGAGCAGATTTCTCCTCCACTGTCGTTCAGCACGTCAGATGTGACGGTTTGTCTTCGTGGTCGTCGTCGCTCCTCCGCTGTGATTGGACAGCTGGGTAAAAGTGACGGTGACAAGCGCTGCGTTTTTACCCAGAGTTGAACATTTGTCAGCTCTCAGTGCTCAAAACAAACGGACAGTGTTCAGCGCCTCGTCACACTGCTGGCGTTTGTAGCACACCGTAAACACGTGGCGCTCCCATCACAGAGAATTTAAAGATACACTGGTCTCAAGAAAAAACTCTTTGGTGGACAGGGGCCGTCACGGGTGTGTAGAGCGGCGGCGTGTCTGTGATCAGAGACACAAGTTGTACCTGAGAAGACGGCGAGTTGTTTTGGAGTGAGCTGTCGGAGGGTCAGAGTGCGGCGGAGCCTCAAGCTTTGACTCAACGTTTTCTAGCTTCGATGTCCAGAATACTAACGTCACGCCGAGTTCCTCGTGCTGTAGTCAGAGAGCACGTTCGGTGGAAAACGGTTCTGCTTGCTGTTTGTTCGATGAGTTTGAGACACGCTGATTCAGACTGTCCTCTCGTCTCCTTCAGTTTTTGTTCGGCTTAACTGTCACGATGACACGCTGTCCAACATGCTCTGTGATTGGTGCCTTTACTGTAACGGTGCACACGAGTTCTTCACAGTGATGCATGCTGGGGGACGGACGGCACAGTGAGACTGTCCCTGTTTCAAAGTGAATATTTAAACTTCAGATTGTGGAAAGTTGAACAGTAAACACTAGAGACACTCGGCTGAGTGGAGCCGACGTGTCGACTGGGCGGAGCTGATTCTGATCCAGCCTGTGGCGCTCCCTGCGAGTCGATGGAACGAGTAGTTTTGAACGCAGCGGTCAGACTCAGCTGTGGACCCTTCACAGGAAGTGGTCTCAGTATAATCCAGGAACAGTTTTTTTTATAATGGTGATCTGATCTTAGTTGACCTAAACTACACGGAGAACTCTGCAGGTTCGAGCTGAACGCCGCCTGCAGTGCGCTTTGCATGCTGGGACGTGGAGGACTGAAATATGGCAGCAAACCGGAGAACCGATCAAGTCTGACTTAGACTAAAAACAAAGTATGTTGCCTTGTTGATTTTTGGAGCTTCTTCATCCTGTTTGCTGTCACGCCTCCCCAGACTCATCCAACCAATGAGAGGAGAGAACACTCCCACCTGACTTTTAGTTCAGCTTCATTCTGATTTATGTATCTCTGTGAAAAGAATCCAAACACAACGAGTTCACCGACAGATTCAGGTCAGAGCAAACAGCTCAGTCTCATACCAACTCCTCACATACCGCTCTGTGGTCATGTGATGCGTCAGGTGTCCTCCAGCGTCTGGTGGTGATGTTCAGGGACGCCATGTCTGTTAATGCCTGTTACACGCACCGGGTCAAATAAACCTCAGCGCCGGTAAAACACCTTGTTTATTTCCTCATGTAACTAAAGCAGGTGGTTCGGTTAAGGTTTAGACAAAAACGTCATCTGTTGATTGGCTGCCGGGCGTGTCAGCACTGTGACAGGTGCCTTTCTGCCTCGGAGCCTGACGCAGAGTTCACTGACATGACGGCAGTATATGAGGAGGTGGGATGAGAACTCAGCGAAGGTTTGAAAACAGGACGTCACGCTTCCAGCTCATCTGTTGCCTTATGACTGTGTCAAGTTGTTTTTCACTGCAGATGCATTCTGGACGTTCAGGGCTTTTACGCAGGACCACAACACACGTCCAGAACCAGACCTGAACAAAACCAGTTCAGACGGCCCTCATCCAGTTTCACACAGACTGAAACCAGTTTAAAACCAAACTGAGCTGAGTTTCTGCTGCTGTCCATGTTTCACCTGACGCACCTGGACGTCAGTTGGTCTGTAGATGAGCATCACGCCGTCACTTCTTCAGAGATGTGAAATTGTGGACCTGAACAAGGCGCTGGACTCAGGAGGTCCTGCTGGACAGAAACGTTTGACCTTTAAATGATGTCATCACCTGGTCAGCTGTGTGCTCTGAGGCGTCGTCAGGTGGTTTTGTTGCTCTGAATCTTTTCTCACTGATGTTCAGTTGAACTCCAGCCTTTCTCAAGCTCTTAATAAACCAAGTGAATTTCTGTTTGTCACCTGACGTCTGTGGCTCTTCTGTCAGCCTCACTGTGTCTCTGAGTCAAACCTGTGTTCTCCTTCAGGGCTCCACCTGCCTGCAGCTAGCATCTGTTAGCATGTGTTAGCATGGACATGACCTGAACATGACCACTTTCACGTCCTGTCCGGGGGGGTGTTTATAAATTGATGATAATGTCCGGTTTTCCTTGTGTGTGTGTGTGTGTGTGTGTGTGTGTGTGTGTGTTAGAGTGCGGCACGGGCCGCATATTTCTGTCCGAACCCGAACCGAGCCCGACATTATTTAACGACCAAAGCACTGAGTTTGTGTCACACAGTGGTTACAGGCTATTTAACAGGCCGGGCGTGCGCCGTGGGTGCTCAGCTGCGGAGAGGGAGACCTCCGTGTTTGAGACGGGCGGCGGGAGGTCCGAGACTTCCAGAGAGGGGAGAAGTAGAAATAAACAGCCAATGTGTGTGTGTGTTATGTTCAGGTGTTGTCACGTAAATAACAGTGCCCAAGCAATAAACAGGACAGACAATAGGATTTTATTTATTTTTACACTACATTTTCACTGAAAGCTGACCGAATCCGACCCGAGCCCGAATACAATTTATACACTTTTGACTGAACCCGGCCGACCCGTCGGGTAGGCCTACTGTTGGGACCCATCGGGCTCGGATCGCCACACTCTAGTGTGTGTATGTGTCCCCTATCTATTGGGGCCTATCTGAATTTCTGTCTTTGAGAGATATTATTTTGTAATATAACTGAATTTTCTATCCATACGTATAAATTTTAAATATATTAAAATGATAAGGCGTCTTAGAGTAAACTGCGAGTATCATTTAAGTAGGCTACGTCGTGGCCGGCCGAGTGTCCTCTTTTTTGGAAATCAAAATATGGTCACCCTAGTGTTCACAGTTTCAGTGCGTCTGTATCTACCTGAGGCGTCACCGTGGCCGACACACCACAGGTGAACTTTATCAGGGACTGTGGGGTTAAAAATAGAGGCCAATAAAACAGAGCGGACGATCCGGTCCTCCTCTGACGGGATTAAAAGCAGCTGAGCTGCAATCAGACAGAAACCTGGTTAAGCTGACGGAGCGACCACGTTTAAACATTCAGTCAGCTGTTCTCCGTCTGAGATGAGACTCAGATCTGAGATGAAAGGATGTGAAGGAAGCAGTCATGAAGATGGTTCTTTCCTGACGTCCATCTCAGATGTGATCCCTGAGGTGACGGAGCCAACAGCAGAATGATTTCAGGACTGAAGCGTCTGAGTTTGTGCCTCACAGCTCAGATTAGAGGCAGCAGCTCTCAGATTAACATCTGATGGATTACTGAGTCATAACAGGCAGCGTCAGGACAGGAAGTCCTTTCACCTGCTCTCTGGGAACACTGCGAGTCAGCTGACGTGTTGTGGACAGTGAAGGTTCTCTGTAGTTAATCATTGTGCACACGGCTCCAGCTGCATCCAAACAAACAGTGTCTGTAAAGTTTAAAGTCTGATGAACTGTGTTGTTGAGTCTTTATTCAGTCCAGAGGTGAGACAGCGTCAGACACCACCCTGAACCTCAGTGTGTCTGTCAGTGTGTCCTCGGCTGCAGCAGAGATGGTTTCCAGGTGGTGCTGCTGGTGTCTGCTGGTGTGTGGCATGGTCGGAGCTCAGACTACCACAGACGGACCTGAAGAAGAGGCAGGAGGAGGTCTGATTTCAAATCCTGAGAAAACCACAGAAGAAGACCTGAGGGTGCTGGTGCAGCAGCTGATGGCCCGAGTGGACAAACTGGAGAAGGAGAGTGAAGACAGAGGTCAGTGCGCCGGCAGCGTCGCTCAACCAGACCCACAACATCCAGTTAACCTCTCTGAGGTCATTCTGTTGTTCCTCTCTTTAATTAAACTATAACAATAACTCCGTCCACACGACCTTCGTTTACAGTACTCGAGTATTTTTGGGAGTATCTGTACTTTACTGGAGTTTTTATTCTTCAGTCAACTTTAACTTTTACTACACTTCTTAAATAACATGTAAATGTTGACTTCAACACGTTTCTCCTCAGCATCTGAGCTAGGTTACAAAAGAGGGAAGGAGGGAGGAACGAAGGAAGGAAGAAAGAAGGAAGGAAGGGATGGACAAGTGAAGGAAAAACTGGATGTTGTTTACATTGTGAGGGCTTTGTTTTAATTCAGCTGTAACGCACATTAGATGATGTCATCAAACATTAACCTGCCAGTGTTCAGACTAACCTTCAAAACTGCATGTAGGTATTTTGATGAGTCACACACCGCAGCCGTGCGTTGACTTTGACACGTTAAGATGTCCATACAGGGCCACCATACAGAGAATAAACCTGCTCATGTGTTAGCAGGGTTTAGTATAAGTTGGCGTGAGTCAGCAGGAGTTAGCATGTGTTAGCATGGGTTAGCATGTGTTAGCAAGGGATTAGTGTAGGTTGGCGTGAGTTAGGGGTTAGTATGGGTTAGCATATGTAAGCACAGGTTAGTGTGTGTTAGCATGGGTTAGCATATGTTAGCAGAGGTTAGTGTAGGTTGCCATGAGTTAGCAGGGGTTAGCATATGTTAGCAGGGTTTAGTGTAGGTTGGCGTGAGTTAGTATGTGCTAACATGAGTTAGCATAGGTTAGTATGGGTTAGCAGGCATTAACTATGGGTTAGCATGGGCTAATGTGAGTTAGCATGTGTTAGCACGTGTTTCAGTTTCCTGTCTGTATTATAAACCTGTGTGTTCCTGCAGGTAAGGCTCAGGTGGCGTTCTCGGCCTCACTCATCACCTCTGAGAACTGGACGCATCACGGGCCTTTTGACACCGACTCAACGCTGCTGTTTAAGAAAGTGACGACAAACATTGGAAATGCATACGACCCAGACACAGGTACGTCTCACCTGTTCAGGTGAGTGTCCTCAGTTTTGTTGGGACTCTGAATCTGACTCTGAATTTTTGTGTGCAGGAATCTTCACAGCCCCCGTCAAGGGACTCTACTACATCCGCTTCACTGGCTGTGTTGGAAACTCAGGGTCCCTGAATGCAGCGCTGCTGAAGAATGACGTTAACATGTTCGCCATCTACGACACCAGGGGCACCCACGGCAGCGGCTCCAACGGTATGACCCTGGTCCTTGAGGAGGGAGACCGACTCTCCATCACCCTCTGGGCCACGCAGAGCATCTTCGATCAGAGCAGGCTCAGCACCTTCAGCGGCTTCCTGGTCTTCCCCATGTAGGCTGAGACACAAGTCTGGATCCAGGTCCTGAAGCCAGAAACAGATCCACATCGGATATAAACCTGAAGATGGTCAGAGGCAGTTTGAGTTTGAGCTCCTTCTGAGACGTTCATGGTTCAATACTGTGACAAATAAAGTCTGTACCAAAAACTGTGATGTCATTTCAGTTTGTTAGAAAATGAAGTTTAAACTCATAACGTGTTGGAGCAGCAGGTGAGACGGAGACGTGTTGAGTCTGAAGTCTTCATCAGTTCTTTATGTCCACACGTTCATGTTTTACTGTGACAATAGGGCGGAGTAATAAACAATAAGGTGTAACAAAGAATTAACCACCGTAACATGTTCACTGACCTCCATGTTGCTTTCTGCTGTTTCCTGACCTGTGTTATTGACATGTGACATCATCATTATTGTTTATAAAGAGCTGCTGACACGTGTGTTATATGTCACACTAGAGGCTGATGCTGTTGACATGTCACGCGTCGTCTGGTTCTGTGTAAAAATACATCATAACGGCTGTAACGCCGCCTCTGTGTGAAAAGGGCTCATGTTGAACCCAAAGCTCTGCCCTCTGTGGGAGGGTCCAATGAGGCATTCACAGTTTCAGTGCGTCTGTATCTACCTGAGGCGTCACCGTGGCCGACACACCACAGGTGAACTTTATCAGGGACTGTGGGGTTAAAAATAGAGGCCAATAAAACAGAGCGGACGATCCGGTCCTCCTCTGACGGGATTAAAAGCAGCTGAGCTGCAATCAGACAGAAACCTGGTTAAGCTGACGGAGCGACCACGTTTAAACATTCAGTCAGCTGTTCTCCGTCTGAGATGAGACTCAGATCTGAGATGAAAGGATGTGAAGGAAGCAGTCATGAAGATGGTTCTTTCCTGACGTCCATCTCAGATGTGATCCCTGAGGTGACGGAGCCAACAGCAGAATGATTTCAGGACTGAAGCGTCTGAGTTTGTGCCTCACAGCTCAGATTAGAGGCAGCAGCTCTCAGATTAACATCTGATGGATTACTGAGTCATAACAGGCAGCGTCAGGACAGGAAGTCCTTTCACCTGCTCTCTGGGAACACTGCGAGTCAGCTGACGTGTTGTGGACAGTGAAGGTTCTCTGTAGTTAATCATTGTGCACACGGCTCCAGCTGCATCCAAACAAACAGTGTCTGTAAAGTTTAAAGTCTGATGAACTGTGTTGTTGAGTCTTTATTCAGTCCAGAGGTGAGACAGCGTCAGACACCACCCTGAACCTCAGTGTGTCTGTCAGTGTGTCCTCGGCTGCAGCAGAGATGGTTTCCAGGTGGTGCTGCTGGTGCTCTCCATCACCCTCTGGGCCTCGAACTCATAACAGTGTGTGAGCAGCAGGTGAGACGTGTTGAGTCTGTCTTTAGTCTTCATGAGGTCTTCATGTCCACACGTTCGTCACGTCTCTGATGATTCAGGAAACACTGAAGTAAACAGGAGTCATTTACAAACAGCTGTAATGAGCCTCTTCCTTCCTGCGTTCAGATTTACAGACAGACAGTGAACTCCACACCGTGTGAGACACTGAGTCTCTGAGAAGGAAGGTCAAAGGTCAGACGTGTCCTGAGGAGACAAACTCCAAAAATGACGTCATTATTCTGATGAAACTATAAATAACTTAAAATTATTAAAGTTTGTTTTGTCACACAGACACGAAGCGACGACTGCTGTAAAATATGAGTCTCTGTTTGATCATGTGACCAGATGATGCGAGCACGATGGCGTGCACTGGGGCGTGTCATCACTACATTACATCACTGGTGCGTGGTGAGGTCATTTAAAGTTTTATAAACAAGCAGAAGAACTTTATAAATGATTTATTGTTGAGCTTTAAATATTCAAACTGTGACAAACATGATGACAAGACATCAGAGTCAGAAATACTTTATTGATCCCTGAGGGGAAATTATTCATGTTACAGGTGCTCCTTGCAAGAGGGGAAAGAGACGTAAAAATATAAGAAATTTAACCCAGAGATGAGACAGATCAGGGGCCTGTATCACGACACGAGATCAACCTTTCCTGGGTTACCCAGACCTATCCTGGGTTGACTAACCCTAACAATGGCAATCAGGATAATCGGTATCACGACGCTGGATATCAACTCGGTAACTCAACCCAGGGTTGCTATATCAAGAGCCGTGAACGCGCACGCAGCGGACCAATCACAATCATGAGAGAAGCGCAGCGTCACTGAGCGTCACAGAGCGTCACTGAGCGTCCTCACAGAGCGCCGTATGTGAGGAAAAAAAGTATTTCTCGTGAGGATCAGAGATTAATTCTACTAAAATATGAGGAGGAGAAAAGCAACATTAGAGAAAAGGCCAACACCGTGGCAGCTGCAGGAGGAGGAAACATGCGTGGCAACGCATAACGGGATGAATAATGTTTAGTTTTAGTTTAGATTAGTTTATTTGCACATAATGTTAAAAATAAGATTTACAAGATTAAAAAAAGAAAAGTGCCGGAGAGGTTAGAAGCCACTAAAAGCTTATCAAAGAAATTCCCCTGTCAAAACATCAATGAAATCACATGATAGAGAAGAAAAAGAAACGGGTGAGGAAAGAAGAAATAGAGGAGGAGAGAGGGAAAAATCAAGACAAAACAAGGCAGCAAATAAAATGATGTGTAGGTTAAATGACTCATCACTGGTTCAAGTAGCTACAGTACCTGTACCTGTACATCTGACACTGATCACACCCTTGAATCCCATGAAATCAATGCTGCGCAGATGAATTGCGTGTATTACAATTATCGTCTAACATCATTGCGTCTGATAAATTGGTCTTCTTTGTCATAACGTTATATATGCTACAATAAAGCTTAAAGCTGACGCCACAATTAAATCATATCAACACCAAATTGATAGTCTGAATAAAATCATCCTGATATTGAGCTGTGTTAGAAATTAACAGCTGCACAAAAATATAGCTAGTGTCCCTCTTTAAAAAACAAAAAGGAAAATCCCTCAAACACCATGAAGTGTAGACATGATAGGCTACTTTCCACATTTCCAGCAGCAAAGCTGTCAATTAGGCCCATTATCTTTAACAGGGATCATTTCCTCCAACAAAACAAAATGTTGGCACTAATTAATGGTGCTATTAAGTGTCCGCAAATGATCAGTTTCTTTCTTATGAAGGGGTGGGATGAAAGTTCCACTTCTTTCCACTCCTTTTTGAACAATCTTTTCATTGTCTGTTGTTGTTGCTTTCTTTTCTGTTTTAATGTTCAAAATAAACTTTCAAATCAAAATCAATCAAATGAATTAAACTTCCCGTCATGACTGGGCTGCATTTCTGTCAGCCATCAACAGCTGATTGGCCAGTGGGTGGTGCTTTTTATAGGATCAGATTCAACCCTGAACTTACCCTGCTCCGGAGCAGGATAGCCGTTCAGAGTAAGTTACCATGGTGATCTACCACAGTAAGAACTGAACCGGCTTTGTGAGACCGAAAACCCAGAGTTAACCCTGAAGTTACCTCGCTAAGACATTAATCCTGCTTCATGATACAGGCCCCTGCTGCAGCTCACACAGTCATGACAACAACAACAACAACAACAACAACAACAACACTGAGTCATGTCTGACCTCAGTGCCTCTCCCTGAACACAGGACACACACACAGATAATAAACGGTTAAGACATGTTGTGATGACGTAATGATACAGAAACTAAACTTTTACTATTGAACTCATAAAGTCACATTTTATTTTGAAGGACTCCCCGGTATAATGTCCCGTCACTGAGCTCCTCCACCCCGGACCCGGACCCGGACCCGGAGGATTCGCCTCCAGCCCCCGGCCCCGCGGTCCGGTGTGTCGGCAGGTTGGACGGATCCTCCGCGGTCACAGCAGCCGGGGAGGTGAAGCCCTGTCCGGCCGGGACCAGAGCGGGGTGTCCGGTGGGAGTGTCGGTGGTCCCGGGAGGAGCTCCGGTGTCAGCAGGTAAACTATGATCCGTGGTGATGAACTCAGGACCGGGACTGGTGACAGACTGAGTGACGTCAGAGACTGAAGTTGTTCTTGAGTCTTTGTTCTGATTGGTCCTCTGAGCAGGTTCAGCCCTGGAGGTCGTGACTCCCGGTGCCACGGTCCCGGTCCGGGTCTGTCCAGGTCCCGCTGCAGGTCTCCAGATGAGGCTGTAGTAAACAGCCAGGACCACAGCAGCCAGAGACACGGACATGACGTAACCCAGCACGGTGACCAGTCTCACCCAGCTCTGCTTGGCTTTGGCCGCCAGCTGCGCCTTCTGCTCCCCGGTGTAGGTGGCCGGTCTGCCCCGCCCCTCCGCCGGGGTCCAACCACGCGGGTCCCGCATGATGCAGGGGACCGGGTCCGGGTCCGGGTCAGGACGGGGTCCGGGTCAGGTCCGGGTGCTGGAGGAGGAGGCGGTGTGTGAGGTCAGTGTGAGCCGCACAGGAGCGTCTGCAGCCCGGCAGCGATCCTTCTGCCTCCCGGTCTCGTCCTCATCCTCATCTGGACCCACAGCTGGACTCCTCCTCGTGTTTATACTCTGACGTCAGAGCGCCACCGGAAGCTCTTCACAATAAAAGCCTGCTGTTTACAGATGAAACTCCAGTGTTTGGTCTCAGTGTTAAAATCCAGACTCCAGTTTGTTTTATATTTAAAGTGACTGTGTGTGTTAAATAGTTTTTGTTTGTGGCTGTTTGTTTGTTTGTTTGTTGTTGTTTAATGCTGCTTTTATTTTGACAGGCTCAGGAAGCTGTGAACCAGCTGTGTTAAAATGAAATGATATTAAAAGTGAAGCTGTGTGAACTCAGGATTGAAAATCATCTGTTTGAATATTTTAATCTTAAATTATAAGATGTATTATGACATCACCTCTTTATGACATCACCTCTTACATGTTCATATTCATTCAACTAAGCCGGGCAGCCTAAGCTGCTATTGTTATCCTGCATGTTCTTCTTCTTCTTTCTTCTTCCGAGGAAATCATACTTCCCATGCGTGAAAACTCACCAAACTTTGCACAAAGGTCCAGTCTCTTGCCAGATATCCTCAGCCGCAAAAACAGGCCAATAGTCCTGATGGTGGCGCTACAGCAAGCGTCTAAAGTTCAAAACTTTGAAAATTCATAACAAATCAACCATACGTGCTACAACTTCACAACTTTCATCAAACTGTAGCCTCAATACTGAAGAAACTTTTGTACATTTAAACCTATTAAAAATTATGAAGTTCATCACTGTTTTTTTTTTTCAAAAACTGTAAAACTTATTAAACCTATCTCCTCCCACAGTTTTTGCTTAGTTGACACCAAACTTGCTACAGAGCATCTTCAGACTGTCCTACACAAACTATGTTTCTCAGATTTTTGATTTATCAAAAATTGAGCCTACAGTGCATCAAAATGTTTGACTGTAAACGGTACTGTAAACATATACATGCAAATTCTTGCTAAATAAATCTTCAGTGTTCATTAAAAAAAATGACAAAATTCTAGAGTCATGGTAGATGATGTTTGGAAAATATCAGAATTTTATCTCAAAAACTGAATTTTTGACAGCATTTTGAATTTTGCTCTAATGTGAACAATTGGAGTCAATGTAAAAATGGCATTTTTAAACATCAGTTTTTCACTTATGGAGCAAATCAATCATTGTTAAAAACAAATTACCAACATCTCCATGCTGTCTAGATGCAATTTGCGTATTTTTGGATTTTTGTCTTAATAAGTGAATTTTTGACAGCCGTTTGAAATCTGCCTTTACACACTAACAGCTGCTGTCTGGCACCCTGATGCTTGGCTTAGTCAATCTGTGAAGCCACACATGAACTGTCACTTGCCAGTTAGCTCAGTGAGATAGAAGACGGACCTCAGTCTCAGAAGTTGTGAGTTTAAGCCTCAGCTAAGGCAGAACGGACGTTCTAATGTGAAAGTCCTATGTTCAGGCATCACGCTATGTGGATTAGAGACTACCAAGGTTAAAATAATTACGATCCAGGCAGTTTTGCAGAGAGACAAATACTCTTTATCAACACTTTTCCCTGTTATCCCTCGTCTCTTTTCCCTGTTTATTTGGCTTAGCTATCAGTCAATATGCAGAGTCTATCCAATAGCTACTTTTACATTTTAAAAAATGTTTTCATCTTTGTCACCATGGATAATGTTTAGCTTTAAGCTAGATCAGGCCAGTTTGTTCATAATTGCTAGCAGTTAATGTTATTCTTACTTTCTTGTTCTTGAGTTTTTTCTTTCCTTTGTATATTATGAGCCCGGCCCCGAACATTGCTGCACAGCAGCTATAATTGTTTCTATGTTTATACTGTAGTGAACACTACAGCACTCAGGGATCAATTACCTGTTTCTGATTCTGACCGTGTGATATTTTATTTTTGTGACAGAAGTCCGGGTCGATCACTCAACAGACCGACGGGGCCCAGAGTGTCAGGGGCCCAGAGTGTCAGGGGAAGCAGAGATGGTGGGGCCCTCTGTGTGTCTGTGCTCAGGGGCCCACCGTCATGGACAGAAGGTATTTTATATGAACTCACACTAAACCTGATTTTTATTTTAGATTAAAGTTAAACAAAGAAACAGAACATCAGGTTAGTTTAGTGATTTAATGGAGTGATGTCATGAATATGAAGATATCATGTGTCAGTGTGACTATCTTCATCACCAGACAGAATAAAACAGAGAAACCCAAAAGTTGTGTTTATATGCTGAGTCACTTCTTCAGAGTCTTCCTCACATGGCTCCGTCAGCTCTCTCCATAAGTAGAGGGTCTGAAAAGGTTGTTGATTTCCAGTTTATTAACTATCTGGAAAAAAGTATATTGTCACAAGAGATGAGAGATATGGAGGCAAAGACCTGACACAGCAGGAACAAGAAGGTGAGCAGCAGGTGGCGCTGCAGTGCGACTCAAAGGAAGGAAAACAGAAGTTACTGTTGTTGAACAAATGTTTTATTATGATAACTGAAACATTTTGTTCATGAAGTTTGTGTAAAAAATCTCCTCTTGTAAAATAACGATATTTTTCAATATGGTAGACAACAAGCTAACGTTCACCATAACTGTCAACTTTTAGTATTTTTTTACCGTTAAAATGCAGCTCCATACCTTTACTGAATCCCAGCATGATGGTTTCTGGTTCATATTTTGTTCAAACGTTGATCATAATTTTATTTTTATCTCCACAGATGAACTCAGAGAAGTTTAAAAATGTCAGCGGTGATAAAGTTGACTGAATAGTGAGTGTGTGACTGTGTGTTCTTATTCTACACACACTCTTATTCCATTCACAGACTGAATGTGACATTAATGTGACTCTTCACAGAGGATGGAGGTAAAATTTTCGCTTCCAGCTGATGTTATTAAGAATGAATCAGAATTTAGTTGTGAGGAATAAACAGAGACTGGTTTGTGTGTTCAGACAGATGTCTGTGTGAGTGTGTCATCTGTGAATAAAAAAAAAACACACCTGCCACAAGTACAAAACAGATCTGTACACTCAAAAATATTCTGCAAATATACAAAAACATTTTTTTTTAAAGACAGAGCAAAATGCAAATCTGCAAGAATCACAAAAAAACTGGATTAATAACAAATATCTGTTTAAAAGTTGCAAATGTTTTTAATTTATTTGAAAATCAATTAAATTTATTCACGGTTATTTTTTTTAATTTTTGGAACATGTTTGTGTTTCTGCAGATCTTTCATGAATATGCAAAATCACCTTTTGATTTTACTTTTTTTGTATTTGTGAGAATGTGTTATATTCACAGGTGACACATGAACACACACAGCTGACATGCAGTGTGTCAGCAGAGACTCAGCAGGACGCTGAACACAGACTGTGAATGTTAAACTAATCATCAGACTCACCGTCATGTTTTAAAGAGTTATAATAATTAACTATGATAAATGTTGATGTGAAGTTTGGTGATGTCACTGAGTTAAAACACAGTTAATTAATTTCTGTTGCTGAACTTTATTTATTTATCATTTTAAATTTCTGTCGAGTGTTTGTGAGTTTTATGAGTTAATTTTATTTACTGTTATTTCTAATGTTTCCTTTGGAAATGAACCTGCTGCACATCACCTCTCCTGAACCTCCTGGGTTTCCGTAGCTCCTCCTGTCTGACTGTCACACTGCTGACGGTAAGTCACATTAAAAATGTTGTTTTGTATCGTTTTGATCGCTCATATTAGTTTCATAGACGTTTTCCACTCAGCTTTTTATATACTTTATACTTTATTAATCCCCAAGGGGAAATTTACCACCATTTGCGAGCTGCCTTGTGTCATGTGGCCACCGTGACACATGCAGTTTTTAAAACCGGAGCAGAGGTGATGAAAGGTGAACAGGAGGTCATTAATGTGTCATTTTGTTTCTGCAGGTTTCATATAATCATTTTCTGTCTCTGCACTTTTACACTTCACCCAGCAGGTGTCAGTGTTTTACCTTTGAATGTAGTTGTTTTGGTTGTGAGGACATTTGCTGCTCTAATTTGAACTGAGTGTTGAATCAGGAACATTTTAACAGCTCCTGAACTCTAATGTCAAACTGATGTATTTGGACCTGAAGGAGAAAGTGTGATCACAGCTGTTTGTCCTGCAGGGGGCGCAGAGGAGCAGAAACAGGAGTCACTAATGAGCCTTATTGTCTCTGCAGGAGAAAATAAAAACTGATGTCTTCGAGTCAAGATCTGTCCCTGCCCCCGTCCACACACGTTAAACTGAAGTGTGCTCTTTAACTCATTCAGTCGTCTGAGGGGAATGTTCAGAAACTGATCATTTTCAAAAGGCATGAATGTTAAACTTAAAGGTTTTTGAATATTTCACAAGTTTAATTTTCTATTTTAATACAATTTAAACAATAAACCATGTTTTTTTTAATTTTTATTTTGACCATCATGGTACAGTGTTGCTTTAAGGTAACGTATCCAAACATTTAACCCAAACAAGTTTTTCTAATTTCTTTAAATTATGTTTATATTGTCACCAACTGGCATCGTGATGCGTACCACAGAGGGCTAATCAGAGAGTTAATCTATAGACACGTGCTGTCTCCAAATTCAAACGACTAATGATAAATAATAATTCACAGTGACACTGAGAGAAGAACCGTTTGTGTTGTCTTCTGGTTCCACGGTGATCACAGACGTTCCTCCATCATCAGGAACACCTGTCAGTCAAAACACATTCACCAACTGTTAACAAATAACGACAGATCACATGACTCATTAAATACAAACACTTAACTTAGACCTGCATTTCTAATAGAAATACTCATAGTTAATCAAACAAGTGTTTAGATTCAACATGTTCAAATCAGTGCCAGCTGTTTAACTGTGAGTGTGAGCGTATTAATGTGTGTTAAACATGTGTTTCATGTGTGTTTAATGTGTGTTTAATGTGTGTTTAACGTGTGTTTAATGTGTGTTTAATGTGTGTTTAACATGTGTTTAACGTGTGTTTAATGTGTGTTTAATGTGTGTTTAACGTGTGTTTAACATGTGTTTAACATGTGTTTAATGTGTGTTTAATGTGTGTTTAACCTGTGTTTAATGTATGTTTAATGTGTGTTTAACATGTGTTTAACATGTGTTTAATGTGTGTTTAACATGTGTTTAACGTGTTTAATGTGTGTTTGACATGTGTTTAACGTGTGTTTAACGTGTGTTTAACATGTGTTTAATGTGTGTTTAGCGTGTGTTTAATGTGTGTTTAACGTGTGTTTAATGTGTGTTTAACGTGTGTTTAACATGTGTTTAATATGTGTTTAATGTGTGTTTAACGTGTGTTCAATGTGTGTTTAACGTGTGTTTAACATGTGTTTAATGTGTTTAATGTGTGTTTAACGTATGTTTCATGTGTGTTTAATGTGTGTTTAACGTGTGTTTAATGTGTGTTTAATGTGTGTTTAATGTGTGTTTAACGTGTGTTTAACATGTGTTTAACGTGTGTTTAATGTGTGTTTAACGTATGTTTAACGTGTGTTTAACATGTGTTTAATGTGTGTTTAATGTGTGTTTAACATGTGTTTAATGTGTGTTTAACGTGTGTTTAATGTGTGTTTAACATGTGTTTAATATGTGTTTAGTGTGTGTTTAACGTGTGTTTGATGTGTGTTTGTTTAACGTGTGTTTAACATGTGTTTAACGTGTGTTTAATGTGTGTTTAATGTGTGTTTAATGTGTGTTTAACATGTGTTTAACATGTGTTTAATGTGTGTTTAACATGTGTTTAACGTGTGTTTGTTTAATGTGTGTTTAACGTGTGTTTAATGTGTGTTCAACATGTGTTTAATGTGTGTTTTGAATCAACTAAACGTTACAGCACTTCACAGAAACCTCCACCGCTGACTAGCGGTTTGGAGGTGTAACTGCAGAGTGACACAGACACACCGCCGCACAAGTGTAAATGCTCACAACAGTGTGGCTCTGCCCGGAGCTGACGCACAGCTATAACTCCACCTTTGGTTTCAATCTAACTGTTTTTCATTTTGTCTTTTTGTGAATAACCTGGTTTTCACAACCTTCTCTTGTCAGAGTGAATGTTCAGTTCCACTCACCTGAGCTGCTGACTCTCTGCTCACTCGTCCAGGCCCTTCTTGGAGGACCCGTCCCTGGTCTTCGCCCTCAGCTTGTTCACCTGTGACTCTGCGATGTCGGCCCTCTCCTCAGCCTCTTCCAGTTCATGCTGCAGCTTGCGGAGTTTAGCCATGTTGGTGTTTGCTGTCTCCTCGGCCTCTTCGGCAGCACGTTTGTAGGACTTGACCTTCAGCTGCAGCTTGTCCACCAGGTCCTGGAGACGAGCCATGTTCTTGCGGTCTTCCTCAGTCTGGTAGGTGAGCTCCTTGATGCGGCGTTCATACTTGCGAACCCCCTTGATGGACTCCGCTCCCCTCCTCTGCTCTGCCTCCAGCTCGTTCTCCAGCTCTTTGATGCGAGCCTCCAGTTTCTGGACCTGCTTCTTGCCTCCCTTCATGGCGATCTGCTCGGCCTCATCCAGACGGTGCTGCAGGTCTTTGATGGTCTGCTCCATGTTCTTCTTCATGCGCTCCAGATGGGCGCTGGTGTCCTGCTCCTTCTTCAGCTCCTCTGCCATCATGGCTGCATCTGTGATGGCTTTCTTAGCCTTCTCCTCAGCGTTGCGGTTCTCCTGTATGGCCTCCTCCATCTCAGTCTGCAGGTGCATGAGGTCTGCTTCGTGCTTCTTCTTCTGGTTGATCAGGCTGGTGTTCTGGGAGTGCAGGAGTTGCATGCGCTCTGTAGCGTCAGTAAGCTCCTGTTCTGCCAGTTTACGACTTCTTTCTGTCTGCTCGAGGGCGGACCTCAGTTCCTCCAGCTCGGCCTGAATCAGGTTATTTCGGCGTTCCAGCAGAGCGATATTTTCTCTCAGGTCATCATTGCCGTGCTGTGCATCATCCAGCTGCAGCTGAGAGTCCTTCAGGAAGGCCTGGAGGCTCTTGAGCTGTTTCTGGGCGTCGGCTGCCTGTCTGTTGGCTTGGCTGAGCTGGATCTCCATCTCGTTCAAGTCACCTTCCATCTTCTTCTTGACTCTCAGGGCCTCATTGCGGCTCCTGGTTTCAGATTCCAGAGAGGACTGAAGCGACTCCAGCATCCGTTGGTAGTTCCTCTTTGCCTGCTCCATTTCCTCGTCTTTCTCAGCCAGCTTGCGCTCCATGTCTGCCTTCACTTGGTTGAACTCCAGCTGGGCGCGGAGGATCTTGCTCTCTTCGTGCTCCAGAGAACCTTCTGCCTCCTCAAGTGCCGACTGCAGCTCCGCCTTTTCCTGCTCGAGCTGCTTACGCATCTTCTCCAGTTCATGAGCGCTCCTGCCGCCCTCCCCCAGCTGGTTGGTGAGGTCAGAGATCTCCTCTTGGAGGTTCTTGTTCTCTCTCTTCATCGTCTCAAGTTGATCCAGTGACTCTTCATAGGCATTCTTCAGTTTGAAGAGTTCAGTGCTCTGAGACCGAGCTTCCTTCTGAGAAGCCTCCAGCTCGCACTGTGACTCCTCAAACTTCTGCTTCCACTCTGCCATGACTTTGTCAAAGGCCCTTTGCTTTTTGTCCAGAGCTGCAGATGCTGCATTGGATCTCTCAAGGTCCAGCATCAGGTCTTCAATCTCATTTTGGAGGCGGTGCTTGGTCTTCTCAAGGGATGAACACTTTGCGTTCACAGCCTCGATGGCCTCCTCGGCCTCCTGCAGTCTCTGCACCAGCTTCTTCTTTGCTTCTTCCAGTTCCTCTGTTCTCTGGATTCCATCAGTTTCATACTTTGTCCTCCATGCTGAGACCTCGGTGTTAGATTTGGACAGAGCTCTCTGCAGCTCAGCCTTGGCCTCCTGCTCCTCCTCAAATTGCTCTCGGAGCAGATCGCAGTCGTGACGAGCAGATTGTACAGCGTGAGCGAGGGCATTCTTGGCCTTGACTTCCTCTTCCAGCTGTCTGCGGAGATCTTCTACCTGCTGGTTGTACAAATTCTTCCCTCTGGCCAGTTGTGATATCAGACTCTCCTTCTCCTCCAGCTGACGTCCAAACTCACCATTCTCAGTGAGCAGCTTGGCCCTCTGGGTAGTCAGGTCATTGATGGTGCGCTGAGATTCTTCATATTTACTCTTGTACTCATTCATGTTGTCTTCCATCGTACGACACATCTTCTCAATGTTTGACTTGACCTTCACCACACTCTCCATGTTGGAACACAAGTCGTCCAGCTCCAGCTTCAGCTCGCTCTTTTCTTTCTCCAGCTTCTGCTTCACACGCTGCAGGTTATCAATCTGTTCGCCCAGTTCAGCGACGCTGTCGGCATGTTTCTTCCTCAGGGAGGCAGCAGTGGCCTCGTGTTGGAGCGTAGATTCCTCCAGTTCCCTACGCAGCTTCTGAAATTCAGCATCTCTCTTTTTATTCAGCTCCACCTGTGCTGATGTCGCTCCACCTGCCTCCTCTAGGCGCTCGCTGATGTCCTCCAGCTCACGGGAAAGATCAGAGCGCTGTTTCTCAACTTTGGCCCGGGCTGCACGCTCTGCATCCAGCTCTTCTTCCAGCTCCTCGATTCTGGCCTGGTTTTCTTTCAGCTTCTTCTGGAGCTGAACTGAAGCAACCTGCTCGTCTTCTAGTCTTGAATTTATTTGGACAATCTCAAAATCCTTTTTCTTCAGTTTTTCCTCCAGCTGCTGTTTGTCATTTTCCACGTCCATCAAACTCTCCTGAGTTAGTTTCAGGTCTCCTTCGAACTTCCTCTTTGAGCGCTCCAGGTCCATTCGGACTTTCTTCTCTTGCTCCAGTGAGCCCTCCAGATCGTCCACCTGCTGCTCCAGTTTACCTTTGACTTTGGTCAAACTATTGACTTTGTCTTCTTCACTCTGAAGGTCATCCAGTGCCTGCTGGTGAGCCTCCTGTAGCGCCCTCTTCTCTTTAGTCAGCTTCATGATATTTTCATCCTGGGACGCCATCTCCTCTGTCAGGTTTTTAACCTTATTCTCTGTGGCATGTTTCTCTTTCTCAACCTTGGCCAGAGTCAGCTCCAGATCATCGATATCTTTCTTCAGCTCGGAGCATTCATCTTCAAGCTTCCGTTTCTTAGCTGTGAGATCTGCATTCAGCTCCTCTTCATCCTCCAGTCTTTCTGTCATCTCTTTCAGCTTGGCTTCTAGTTGAATCTTGCTCTTTATGAGCTGTTCGCAGCGTTCTTCAGCATCTGTCAGTGTGTCCTGTTCAGACTGAATCTGCAGAGTCAGATCGTTCTTCTCTTGGAGAAGAGTCACTATTTTCTCCTCTATTTCCTTCCGTCTACTTTCTGATTTCTCCAGGGCTTCTTTCAGCTTGTTGAATTCATCCTTCATGTTTGCCATCTCCTTCTCAGACTCGGCACTCTTCAGCAGAGGTTTGATCTTGAAGAAGAGCTTCATCCAGGGCCAGTTCTTTACACCTAGAAAAGAGCGAAGGTTCCACTGGATCACCATCAGGGCATCTCTGCGTTCCACAAGCTTAGCAAACTCTGCCCTCATGAGGATTGCCCGGGCATTAGCCTGGATCCTGGTGATGATGCGAGAGAGTTGCTCGTCCCTCATCTCCTCCAGTGTTCCCAGCAGACCGGCTTTAAAGAAGACTTTGGTGTGGCCAAACTTGTACTGAGTGTGATCGATGTCCAGTGACCCCAGCAACTTCTCAGCACTCTTCTTGCAGTCAATGAACTGACCTTCAGGGATGGCTGAGGCGTTCAGAATCCTGTACCGCTGCTTGAAGTCTCCATAGAGGACCCTGTTTGGGAAACCTTTCCTGCAGATTCGGATGCCTTCCAAGACTCCATTACAGCGTAGCTGGTGCATCACAAGGCAGTTGTCCATGACCCCTGGTGTTTTCCTCTCATTAGGAATCAGACAGCGGACAAAGTGAGGATGTGTGGTCTTCAGGTTGGTCATCAGCTTGTTGAGGTTTTCCCTGTGAAGTGCAGACACAGTCTGGAATGAGGAACCTTTCTTCTTGGCTCCTTTGCCGCCTGCTTTGTCACCGCCGTCAGCTCCTGTGTAGGTAGAAAACAGCAGACTGAGAAGCTTCAGAGATGATTTCTGGAAAAGACCGACCACAGTTTCATTCAGGGGGTCTTTGTTTTTGACCAACCAGTTCCCGATGTTGTAGTCCACCGTGCCGGCATAGTGAACCAGGGCAAAATGAGCCTCTGCTTTCCCCTTCGCAGCCCTTGGCTTCTCAAACATCTTGTTCTTGCCCAGATGATTATCGTAGAGCTTGGACTTGAAGGTCTGGTCGCTGGCTTTGGGAAACATGCATTCCTCCTCCAGAATCGACAGGATCCCCAAAGGCTTCTCAATGAGGTCGATACAAGCCTGTAAATCCATCCCAAAGTCAATGAACTCCCAGTCAATACCTTCTTTCTTGTACTCTTCTTGCTCCAGAACGAACATGTGATGGTTGAAGAACTGTTGTAGTTTCTCGTTGGTGTAGTTGATGCACAGCTGCTCAAAAGTGTTGAAATCAAAGATCTCAAATCCAGCGATGTCCAGCACTCCTATGAAGTACTGACGGTGCTGTTTGGTGTCCAGGGATTGGTTGATTCTCACCACCATCCAGTTGAACATCTTCTCGTACACTGACTTAGCCAGAGCACCGAGGGCGTAGTACACCTGATCCACACTTTGACCTTTGGTGACGTATTCATTTCCTACCTTGACTCTGGGGTGACACAGCCCTTTGATGAGGTCAGCAGAGTTCAGCCCCATTAGGTAAGCCGATTTATCAGCAGCCTCTGTCCCGTCCGGTTCCGCCTGCTCTTCACGCTGCTTCTGTTTGAACTTCATGTTGCCGTAGTGCATGATGGCGCCAGTCAGTTTGTAGACGCCCATCTTCTCGTCTGCAGTGAAGCCCAGCACGTCGAAGGCACTGTCGGTGGCCATCAGCTCCTCCGAGTCGTTAATGGAGGCGACTGTTACCTCTCCCTGGGAGATGTAGGAGTAGTCGTAGGGGTTGTTGGTGATCAGCAGCATGTCCAGCAGCTCTGGCTTCTGATTGGACAGGATCTGGTAGAAGATGTGGTAGTTCCTCTCAGCTTTGAGCTGAAAGGTGACACGTGACTTCTCTAGCAGGTACGTCTCGATGTCAGCAGACGACAGCTTGCCGCTCGTACCGAAGTGAATTCGGATGAATTTTCCAAAACGAGACGAGTTGTCATTTCTCAGTGTTTTGGCGTTGCCGAAGGCCTCCAGCGCGGGGTTCGCTTGGATGATTTGATCCTCCAGCGTCCCCTTGCTGGTGTCTTTTTTGCCTCCACCAACGGCAGCGATGCTGGCAAAGTACTGGATGACCCTCTTGGTGTTCACGGTCTTCCCAGCGCCGGATTCTCCGGTGATGAGGACAGACTGGTTCTCCCTGTCAGTCAGCATGTACTGGTAGGCGTTATCAGAGATGGAGAAAATGTGAGGGGGGGCCTCGGATCTTTTCTTCCCCCTGTAAGCTGCCACCACCTCGGCGTCGTAAACAGGAAGCCACTTGTAGGGGTTGACGGTGACACAGAAGAGTCCAGAGTAGGTGTAGATCATCCAGGCGGCGTAACGCTCTTTGAGGTTAAACAGCACGGCGGGCTCATGGAGGAAAGTGAACATCGCCATGTCTTCAATTTTATCAAATTTTGGCGGATTCTGGGGATGGACGTCGGACTCTTTTACAGTCACCGTTGTTCCATCCTCCTTCTTGACAGTCACCATCACTCCGTCTTTGCTCTGGATTTGTCCCTTCATGTATTCTACCTTGTCATCCACCACAAAGCATTCAGTCTTGATGTCAAAAGCTCTGGTCTGCGCCTCCAGACGCTCCTTCTCTGACTTCCTCAGGAAGGGAGCAGCCTTCCCAAACTCAGCCATCAGAGGGTCACCCATGGTGGAGGGTGTAGGTACACGGCAGTGAGATCAGTCTGAGAGGAAAGAATCTTTTCTGTGGAGGCTGCAGACTCGTCACAGCAGGCGAACATTTATAAAGACTCCCTGAGGACCAAATTAGGAGACGACCGCTGAAAGAAAAAAAAACAGAGGATGACACTAAATTTGTCCTCGGATGAGAAGACACGGAGTGAGGGCAGATTCAGGACCTTTGGCTGTTAGAGTCCATTTTAGGAAAAGGAGAGTTTCACAGTTTATCAGCCGGCCGATATGGACTCCTGACACCTCTCCATTTAGACTCAGCTTCTCCTGAGTCCTCACAGGACTGAAGCTTCCACTCGTCCAGTTCCTCTTCAGTATCATCATCATTCACCTGCTGCAGCTCAACATTAATTTAAAAAGCAGACATTGGTTTAAAACACAACAAGGTTCAGTTTAATCTGTTCCCACAGGTAGATCAGTTTGACAGGAGACAGACGAGACATCATGACTGCACCTGATTTACTTCACGGTGCCTCGTCATTTACTGCCTCGGTTTTTAGTCTCATGTTTGGCATTTTCCACTTTTTTTAATGTTATTTATTTGAAATATTTTCTGGTTTATTGTTGTTATGTCTGCCTGTTCACTTGTCACTTCTTCTGTGCTGTTTTACTGCAGCTGTGTGAAGCACTTTGGGCTGTGTGAAGGTGTGAGAGGTGCTGAATGATTAAGTTTGATTTGATTAAAACAAAAACATGTTTAAGGAGAAAAATGTTCAGAAACCAGGCTGTGAATGAAACATCATCAAACTCCTTTGTGAGGTTTGAAGAGTGTGTGTGTGTGTGTGTGTGTGTGTGTGTGTGTGTGTGTAGTGTGTAGAGTGTGTGTGTAGTGTGTCCTGACTGGCTGAAGTGTTTCTGTCTCTTTATCTGAGACAGTCTGGACTTATCAGCTCTCAGCCTGTAAATAGAAACCAGACACACTGGAATCAGAGTTTTAATCTCAGTCTCAGTTCGACATGAGGAAGATAACACAGAAACATTTTAACCCTTTGAACCTGTCGGGCTCAGAGTCAGAGCCGACCGCTCTGTGTCCCAGAGTGTAACTGAACGTTAACATTAAATATCATTGTTATTATGTTGTTTAATCAGATAGGTTCATCTCATTCAGCTACTTCACAGCTTTAACATTTAATAACTTTCTTTTATTCAGTGAAAAACAGGTTTATATTTTTTAAATGTGAAATAATGAAATATATAATTTTTCTAAGAGAGTTCCACAGAAACACATGGAGTTAAAATGAGACTGTAGCCCTTTTTAAACAGGAACTGTGCAAATCTGCAGGAAAGCCCAATCAGTGTTTTTTCAGCATTGGCAGTATAAAAACAAAATCAGGGAGTGCAGCAAAATGCCGCCTACCTACTTTTGTTTATACAGAATGTGCCTTTTTCGGGGCAATGGGGGGCGTGAGCAAGTAACAAAACGTGTAGCTCAGCATGTGACGTAAACAGTGACGTGGGAGGGAAGCCGCGGCTGGTCAGTCCTTCGGTGATTCTCTCGTAAGTCGGCCCGTTCCTCACCGTCCCCGTCATCTGACGGTTAATGGCCTCTTCGTTTGCGAGGACAAGGAGGGCGCACAATTCCTTGTCTCCCCAGTTGCTCATCTTTACAGTGTCTGTCAGGTTTGTGTTTCCCTCTTGCTACTAGCTGCTCGCTAATTCCTGCTATCAGCTGTTTCCTGTTTATCCACCGCCAGTGGCTCGCACGTGTGGCGTCATCAACAGCCCCTCCCACAAGTCATCAACAGCTCCTCCTGTTGCAGAAGGCCTAAGGACTAAAAGGGTTCCTCCAATATGTCTACCCTACGAGGCGGAAAATTAGGCACCTCGGATCAACTCGCCAATCCGGCTCTGTGTGTCTAAACGCTCGCAGTGTGGCGGCAAAACGGCCCAACATTCGCCGAACACCTGGCAGTGTGAAAGGGGCTAGAGATTAAAGTTCAGAGTTAAATCAGAGTTTGTAGCAGCTGATTATTGGGAAATTAGGAGAAAGTTAGAAGTTAAAGTTGTTATATCAGTGTGTGTTTATTGAAACTACTCAGTAATCAGGTGAATTCAGGACAATAATTCAGGATGATTTTGGTGACAGTGATTCAACAAAGTCAGATTTAGTTTCAGATACAAGTTTCTGTTTAAATGTAAAAAAAGATCTTCTCACTCTCAACTTCATATGATGTGTTTTTATTTTCATGTGACTGATGATCATTTTATATTTTTAGTCATCTTTGAAAATGACCTCAGGTTCAAATGTTTCACCTCCTTTCTTTTAATAATCAAGTTCATGTTTAGAGAAACCAGCAGCTGAACATTCACTTTAAGTTTTAAAGCTGGTGAAGACAATGATGAAGAGTCGCTTCTGTTCAGTCTCTGTTCACACATACACACACACACACACACACACACTGATGTTAGTGTGTGTGTTGAGATCTTTGTTGCAGCCTGAAACTTCACCTCAGCTTTTTTGTTTGTTTGTTTGTTTGTTTGTTGTTGTTTTTTGCAATAAAATTTTTAGGGAGGTGGTGCGGTTTAAGTAATTAATCAGAATGATGTTTAGACTCTTTGTAATAAGTTTAAAATGTTTAATGTTGTTTTCTTCTAAAACTTTGTGTTAAATATAAAGTCTGATGAAAAAGAGAAAGAACACTTTTTGAAAATAGCATCAACTTTATTAACATCTGTATTAAAATAAAACATTTGAACAAACGTGTGCAAACTCACATTCTGCGTAAAACTGTGCAAGTTTTTAAAATAAACCCACTTCTAATTATTATACATACCATGCAAACAGGATCTGTGTCTCAACAGGAGTCAAGTTTCATGGTCTGAAGGGGAAATCCAGATGTTTTAAAGAGAAGTTGTATCAACTATTTCTCCACAGTCAGTGTGGCGAGGCAGGCTGGAGTCTGACGCTCAGTGATGTCATGATGTGGGCGGAGTCAGCAACAAGATGTATTTTACCTGAAAAATCTAAATCAGTTAACGTGTTCGAAATATTGATATTATTTTGACATTTCTGATGGAAACTGGAGCTGTTACATCTCTGCTCTCGTCACAGCCAGACTCCAGTGAGAAAACCAGTGATTTAACATGAGTGAACTCAGAGCTGCTGGTTGACTGCTGCCTCCATCAGTTAGTGTGTTTGTGTCACACTGGTGAATCTGAATTAACCCTTTAAAACACCAAAGTCACACAGTGACACAAACACACTAACTGATGGAGGCAGCAGTCGACCAGCAGCTCTGAGTTCACTCATGTTAAATCACTGGTTTTCTCACTGGAGTCTGGCTGTGAAGAGAGAGATATAACAGCTCCAGTTTAAAGTTGAAAATATGATCAATATAACACTGATATTGATTTTTTTAGGTGTGTAAAATCAATTTTTGCTGCTCCGCCCACAGCAGGACATCACTGATCTAAAGGCCCTGACACACCAAGCCGACGGTCGGCCGTCGACCAAAGTCGGGTCGTCGGTGAGCGTCTGTCGCCCTAGTTTTTTGGTGTGTCCCGCACCGTCGGCACTTCGGCGTCGGCAGCTTTTCGGCCGATTGAGCATGTTGAATCGGCGGCGGAGCTTGTCGGTGAGAGAGATCACTCTGATTGGCTGTTCAGGTTTTATTTCCTCGCCCCTGTAGCGAGTGAATCTGCCTGTAGTGAAACCGGGGCTAACCGGTGCTTCCTCCTCAGGCTCCACTTCACTCAGCTGACCCATAGACCCGCTGCTTCTTCACACTTTAACCTGAATAACAAACCGGAGCTAGCTGGGAGCGGCTAGCGGAGCGTTAGCCGCAGCGCGACCGGAGGGAAGCACAGCCAGTTAGCCTCCGCTAGTCTCTGAGCTAGCCCCGGCTCTCCGTTTGGATCCAACCGGAGCACCGAGCCCTGGTTTGTTATTCAGGTTAAAGTGGGAAGAAGCAGCGGGTTTATCGGGCAGCTGAGTGAAGTGGAGCCTGCGGAGGAAACACCGGGACCGTCTGGATGTAATAGTCCGTGGAGGTGCTGCGGTGCTCGGCTGCACAGATAGGAAACCCCTCGGCTGACAGGATGTACCACTCTCTCACTCCGCTCTCTCTCACGCAGGCGCAGAACGTACGTGCTACTTGGCCGTCGGATGTAGTCCGTGTAGTGTGTTCAAATGCAACTGACACAGGGCGACGTGAGGCGACGTAGACAACGCAACAGTTGGCTTTCGTCACCGCTAGTTCTTTGATGTCGGTTTGGTGTGTCCGCACCTTTAAATGCCTGCCTCTACACACTGACTGTGGGTAAATACCTCATATAAAATAAAAAATAAATAAATCATTTTCCCTTTAAAGATTCAAAACTCCAGAAAATACTTTGCTCTATTTTAATTATTTTAACTCTAATGTGTGACTGAAATGTTCTGTTTCAGTAAAAGTGAATTTTCATGGTTTGCTGTCTCTGTGCTGTGAAGCCGGATCAGGACCGTCTTAAAAACATTTAGATTTTAAGTATCAAGTCGTAAATCTACCAGATTCAGGAGAAAATAATTCACAGATTAAGATCAGAAAGTCGAGTCAGTCACTGACGAGAGCAAATTAATACACCGGAGCTGAGAGACCCATCTGCCGGTTCCCGCTGTGCCGGTCGTAAGAACAGGACTGTGTGCTGATGCTCTGCATTTGTACGAGACGTGAATGGAAACACATCCAACATACTAACGCACACACATGATGACATCACCCAGATATGTGATCACTGGCGGCACCTTTCTATACAGCAGTCAGTGGTGTAACGCGTTACGTGACATTGAAAATGTAACAGTACGACCTGAACTCTTTTTGCTAACGTGTTTTATTACTTCAGTGCTCCTAAAAAATGTATCACTGTCACGCCGACACAGTTTGTACCCACACCATCACTTCTTACAGCGTGTTACCGACTGTCAGGTCTGAGTCTGTCTTCTAAAATGAATCCTCCTTCATTCCACACACAAACATGACGGAACCTAAAATGTTATAATATTTAAGAATTCAAGAGGTCAGAAGTCAACTGGGGAGCAGCATGAAGATCTGACAGGTTTCCCTGTTGCTGTTGTCCAACATCACAGTCTGAGGTCACATGACCACATTCTTACAGTAGTGTGAACGGCCACACTGAAGGACCGCCCACTCAGCTGACATCCTCGCTCAGACACAGCGCTGAAGGACCGCCGCCAAGCCGCAGTCCTGCCGGTGAACCATAGAGTGTCGAAGTCACGTCCCTTCCGGTGAAGCTCATGGGACCTTAGATCGGAAAAAATATGAATGCAGTGAATGAGGAGAGAAATGTTATCTTTTTGTCCCGTTTGAGTTGTGACATGAAATCTAGTACACAGCAGGAGGTCGCGTATGTGACGTCATAGCTTTCGCTCGCTTCCAGCAGCTTGGCCTCCCCACTGAAATTCCACTGTTTCATGATTAATCGATTTATGATTGAAGATGTCTGTGTGTTTTGTGCCAGGCTGCAGTCACTCCAAGCTGCAGAAAGCTATGACGTCACATACATGACCTCCTCCTGTGTACTCTTGAGTCTTTCTAATTAAAAAGCTTATATCTCAACAGTTTTACCACAAAGTATGACTTTCTTGACCTTAAAATTTATGTTTTAAATTCATTAATGACATATTTGGATTTCATGTCACAACTCAAACAGGACCAAAAGATAATATTTCTCTCCTCATTCACTGCCATTCATATTTTTTCCGATCTAAGGTCCCATGAGCTTCACCGGAAGGGGCGTGACTTCAGCATTCTATTAGATCAACGTCTGCCTGGTCAGCAGGAGCTAACGCAGCAGCACCGACTCGTCGTTAAACCTGTCAGTAACTGTTAGGTAATGTTATGCATGTGATGCTAACGATTAGCCGTGTGATGCTAACAGTTAGCCATTCGATGCTAACAGTTAGTTGGGTGATGCTAACAGTTAGCTGTGTGATGCAAACAGCTAGCTGTGTGATGCTAACAGCTAGCTGTGTGATGCTAACAGTTAAGGCTCATTTATGCTCAACATTAAATACGGATCCAGATATGGACGGAGCCTTCTGTCCGTGCTCCGCGTTCATTTCGTCCGTATTTCTGCACGTTTCCATAAAGCTTACGGATACGGGCCAAACGGAACAGTACCACCGGGAACTGTGGGGGCAGTGTTGCTGTCACTACCCGATACGTAGCTCTAGTGAGACATGAAGAAGAAATAAAAATTCAGTTTCTCTCATCGTCAGTACTAGAGAAAAGAATTCTCCGTCCTCCAGTCACGATGTATTTAATGGCCTCACCGACCACCGCCTCCTACAACGCTGCCTCTGTTTTTGTCTTTTATGCAAGAGGTACATTATCAATATCTCCTCCACAGTCACCATGTTTGTTTTTGAGTTTGTTGTTGTCATAAACTTTTGACTCTGGGCTGCCCCCTGGTGGATATATTGGTTAACATCCATGCCAACGTAAAGGGCGCATGGACGTATGTGGGCAGTGACGGTTACATTGTTTGAAATGGACGTATACATTTTCATACGTAAAGAGAGCATAAATGAGCCCTTAGTCGTGTGATGCTAACAGTTAGCCGTGTGATGCTAACAGTTAGCCGTGTGATGCTAACAGTTAGCCCTGTCACTGTGTGTGGACGGACTCTCAGCAGCTGTCTCAACAGGGAGCTCACACTCCTGCAGCAGTCGTCTCCTGAAGGTGACTGAAATGTTATGTGTTTATTTGGGGAGGTGCGATTCGATCACAAGCGCTCGCTCTAGATGTATACTAATTTTTTTTTGTTTTTGTTTTTGACCAGTGACAGAGTGGACAGGAAATGAGGACAGAGAGGGGGATGACTCGTAACAAAGGTGTTAAGTCTGGAGTCAAATCTAAGATGCTGCTGTAACGAGGCGTGCACTGTAACCACTCGGCTGAGGCTGAGACATTCTGAGACGTGACAGTAATGCTGAGGTTGACACACTGCTGCCAAACGACACAGCTGCCTCATTATTTCATACGTACAATCCCAACACAGCCTCATCACAACTTGTCAAACACCGCTGCTCAGCCAGTGGTCGTACACGTCTACATATGAAGCACTCGGTACCCGTCTGCGTCCGATTCAAAGGTTCTGAGACAGCGTGTTAATAAACACTGTGTCGTCTCAAAATAAACAAAAATGTAGAGTGTCAAAATAAAGGTAGTGTCTGTGGTTAGGTTTCGATCAAAACATCATGGATTGGCTTAAAATTCACATGAGAACCAGCGGCGGGTTGTTTGAGCCGCCCCCCTCTCCGCCCGTCCGCCCCGTACGGACTCTCTCGCTCTTTATATCCCTGAAGCTGTTGACGACATCACAAACTGATGCCACCCAGCTCGTATCATAGCGCTGCAAAAGGCTTCTCTGTGCAAACATGTCTGACACGTCCACTGACAAAGCGGTGGTTCTTGACGAGTTGGGTTGTTGCCTGCTGCCTCTTCAACTGACACCGCCCAGTTTGTATCGTACCAGCAGCAGCAGCTGGACATGCGGCAGCATTAATGGACGCGCTGCACTGCGACTCTTCACGCCACTGTCCTACATCCAGCCTCGCCACCCGTGAGACAGCAGCCCTTCTGCTCCTCGTGGCAGCTGGACGTTTGTCCTCAGCTCCGTCTCTACGTGTCAGAGAGTGGACGAGGAGAGACAAGTTGTTGAGGTCGAGGAAAATGCCGAGTTAAACGACCCACAGTCATTTCAACGACAATGGCAACAAATAAATTTCCTGGCGAGCCACAGGTCTGGAGATCGGCTCCTCAGGTGAGAGGTCAAGTTTCATCAGTGAGCGTCACGTGATTTTAAGCTAACGCAGATCCTTTAATAGCGTTAGGAATCACTGTGTGTGGTCGTCTGTTGACGAGCTGCATCGGTAACGTGTCCATTAGTGATCAGATCACCCAAAATTCTCAGGTCAGGCGTGTTCTCAGGTGTTCAGCAGAGCGACATGCGTTTGCGGTGCTGCTCCACCAGCGGCACCAGGCAGCGCGGCGAGCCAGCCTGCAGCAGGAACGGGTGCTTCAGGAGGTCGGCAGCGCTGGAACGCTGCTTCGTGTCACGAGTCAGCATGCAGCTCAGAAAGTCCTTCAACACTGGAGACACCTGAGACACAGAAAGTGACATCATCAGCTACTGCCAGGTGGATCTGCTCACTGTTAGCCTGTTAGCCTGTTAGCATGCCTGTGGTTTACGAGCAAATCCATTTCTTCAGTCTCCCAAAAACTAAATCAAACCGACGTTCACTAATTATTCATGATTGATTGATTGAGATGATCAGTACAATGTTTAGAAGAGATGTCCCCACAGTGCAGGTCCAGGCCGTGGGTCCAGTTAATGTTTAATCTTTTAAACTATGATTAACTGTCTCGTACTCACTGATGTGTCAAAACTTTGTCTCTGTTAATTTAAAGTGAAACATCACTTGAAGAGAGAGGCCGTCCTCACAGTGCTGGTTCTGTGTCAGTGACCTCAATGTGTGATAAAGGTGTGTGTGTGTGTGTGTGTGTGTGTGTCTGACCCTGTGGATGTTCTTCACGCCCGGTGCTGCTTCGTCTCTCAGCTTCTTCATGGCGGTGATGGGCGTGTCGCTGAAATATGGCGGCTCTCCGTCCACCATCTCCACCACCATGATGCCCAGAGACCAGATGTCCACCTGGAGGAAACAGGAAGCTGTCACAGAACACCTGGACACACACACACAGGCACCAGACCAGGTTCTCTAACGTGTTCTCGTTGGTACCTCGGTCCCGTACGGTCTTTTGGCGATGACTTCAGGAGCCATCCAGTACGGCGTCCCGACCAGAGACTTCCTCTTTGGGACGTCTTTACTGATCTGAGCGCAGAAACCAAAGTCTGACAGTTTGATCTGCAGGAAAAGAAGAAGAAGAAGATGTTGATAATTTCCTGTAATGAATAAATGCAGTGCATCAAACTGAACGATTAAACTTTAACGTTTAAATTTAGCACAAACACCGTCACAGTGACGTCATGATAAACTTAACTTTATATATTTTAAACTTCTTCATCAGACGGAGTGAACGCAGAGTGTGTTGACTCATCTCCATCATCCAGAATATAGTTTCAGGTTCAGTTTGTATTTTGACAGCCGGACACGTTAACCAGGAACTAACTGGTTCATTTTTGAGGAAAAATAAAAGGTGTTTCCTGTTGGTGCGGCGCTTCATTGACTCAGTGAGCGTCAGCGCCATGTTTCAGAGTTTTATCCATTTAGAGGAGAAGGAGGAGACATTTGAATGTTTCATGATGGAAATGTTTTGTGTTTTATTTTGTGTGTGTGTGTGTGTGTGTGTTACCCTTCCGTCCAGTGTCAGCAGGATGGAGTCGCTCTTAATGTCTCTGTGAATGACTCCCTGAGAGTGAAGGTACGACAGCGCCTGCAGGACGCCCTCACACACCGTCGCCGTCTGCTCCTCGTTCAGCCTGACACATACACACACACACACACACACACACACACACAGACATGCACACGTGCGCGCGCGTTTACCATAGTTACACCTGTACTCGGTCTCAGAGAGAAACTCTGAACTCTTTCATGTACCACATTTATCTGACAGCTTCAGTTACTTCTCAGAGTAAAGGTACTCTGAGACTTCCTGCTCACCTGGTCTCACTGACAATGTGGGTGAGAGCGCCGCCCTGCAGGTACTCCATGATTACCCAGAGTTCCTCCTCCACCAGGGCGCTGCGGTGCATCTCCACCACGTTCTGGTGCCTGTAGTCCCTCATGATGACCACCTGGGGGACACATGGGAACAGGTGAGGCTGCTGATGATGTCACACTGCACCAGGTAACAGACTGAGTCTGATACAGATATTTTTATAAACTATATTATTTTACTTTATATTACTTCATTTCACATTTTTTATTTTATTTGTTATTATTTCTACATTATTTAATTTTGCTTTTTTTCACTTATTTCATTTTAATTTATTTGACTGTTACATTTTATTAACATTTTATTATTTTGTTTTATTATTTTCTACATTATATTGTTTCCAGTTTTTTTTTATTTTTTATTTTGCATTATTCTGTTTAGTTATTTTCAAAATTATTTCACTTACATTTTTTTAACTTTATTTTAATTTAATCTATTATTTTTTAAATCCTTTTATTTTATTATATTTCACTTTAAATCATATTATTTTATTTTACTTGTGTTTAACATTATTCAACTTTTTTTTTTTTTTTACTTTTTTTAATTTAATATTTTCTATAAATTTTTATCCGATTTCATTTTCCTCTATTGTATTTTATTTTACTGTGGTATTTTCTATCAGTGTTTCGGCACCTCGTTGAAGAGCAGCTCGCGGCGCTGCTGCTTCCTCAGATCCATCATCTTCACGGCCACCTGGCGCCCGCTGTGTTTCTCCCGGGCGATGCAGACCACGCCCGTTGACCCCTCGCCGATCTTCACAAAGTTCTCCAGAGTCATTCTCGGGTCGCCCGGGTCCACCACCATCTGCAGCGCCGCCTTGAACTGCTCATGAGTCACCTTCCCACCTCCGTTAGGTACCGTCTGCTGGGTGGAGGAGGGGGAGGGGTGGCTGGGGAGGTGTGCCGGGGAGCCTGTGGGGGAGGGGCGGGGCTGAGTCAGCGGGGTCGGTGTTCTTGGAGAATGTCCGATACTGAAGCTGGAGGAGGGGCGGAGCGGGCGGTGAGGTCGACCTGTGATGATGGGGCTGCTGGTGCTGTTGGGTGGTGGCAGCAGGAGGGGGGAAGAGGGCGAGGGCACCTGTGGGGGCAGAGACAGAAGACGTCATGCTAAGTTATCAGGAGTCGATCAGTAGTGGCGGGGCGGGGGGGGAGGGGGTGGGTCATGTGATGGACTGTTCCTCGACTCCAGGCTAGCTGTTTCCATCTGCTGCCAGTCTTTATGCTAAGCTAAGCTAAGCTAACAGGCTGTAGCTTCATATTTAGTGAAGAATCGTTTCGACCAAAAAACATCGAACTCTCGACAGGAAAGAGAATTCACTCTCACCTTGAGGTCGTAGGAGGAGTAAGGCCTTCTGGGAGTTTCTCTGGACGAGGACAGCAGGTCGGGCAGGTGATTGGCTGCTGGTTTCAGTCTCAGGTGAGCTCTGCTGTTGGTCTCTGCAGTCGGCAGGTTGTAGTGACAGGAAGTGGGCCTCTGTCTGAGCCCCGCCCCCTCACTGTGGGCGTACTGTCCTCCTGGGGAACCAGTCACGCCTGTAGAACCCGTCACGCCTGTAGAACCCGATACGCCTGTAGAACCCGTTGTCACGCCTGTAGAACCCGTCGTCATGCCTGTAGAACCCGTCATCACGCCTGTCCTCTGAGGCGTCACAGGTGTGCGGGGCGTGGCCACCTCGCAGGTGGACTTGGCTCTCTGCAGAGTTCCATTCAGTTTGGGGCTGCCGCTTTCACTGCGCACCTGTCGGATCCTGTCCTGCCAGTAGGTGGAGCTCCCGTCTGTCTTCCCGCCATCTCCGCGGCGATTGAGCTCCTCGTACTGGTACGACTCGTCCTCCTCCACTTCTCCCAGTCGGCCCAGTGACTGGGCGCGTTTCCGTGCCGACGGGCTGCTGCGGCGCAGAGAGTTGGAGCTGGTGACGGACAGACGGCTCATCTCAGAGATCACGTGTGAGATGTAGTCGCCATGACCGATAAAACTCCCGCGAACAATCGTCTGCAGAGAAACGACAAATATTAATAAATATATTTATATTCTTCACTCGGAGGAGCCGACAGCACAAAACTAACATAACATGAAATATGGTCATATAAACATAAAGTCAAATAATAACAACAATAATGTAGAATAAAGTAAAACGAGGCAAAGTTTAATAAAATAATAGAGAAAATAATTAAAATTATATTAAAAAAAAATAATTTGAGAATAAATTACAACAATATAGTAAATGATAAAATAAAGTAAAATAAGGTAAGATATGAATTAAATTATGAATAAATAAATAAAAAAATAAAAGGTAAAAATGTAGAGTAACAATAAAGTTAATTGTCAGCTCAGATTTATTCAACAGAGCAAAACACAGACGTTAAGTTCACAAAATCTCACGTAAAGTGTCAGAATTAAGTTGAATTTGAGCTTCATCAGAAAAGTTTTGAATCTGAGTTGAACTTTAATTAAAATTCAAGTTAATTTGACTAAATTCTAGATTTAATTTAATTTAAGCTTCAAAACATTAAAATTCAGTTTGTAAAGTTAAACGTGTTTTAATTTATTCTTAGTTCATCACTGCTTTGATCAAATCTAACATTCTGCAGGGTTAGTTGTGAGATCACATGGCAGCCGAGGTCACGTGACAGCTGAGGTCACATGACACACACCTGACAGCACCTGCATGGAAACATCAGCTGAACTTCACACAAACACTGACAGTGAACCAGTGAACGCAGCGTCAGCAGCTCCTGTAACACTGGACACAAGTTAGAACATGTGTCTGAAACATGTGAGGACAGTGACAGGAAGTGATCAGAGCCGATCACTTTGATCTCTGTTTTCACTAAGCAGGAAACAGTATGGCGTCCACTTCCTGTTCACAGAGTCGCTCTGTTACAGCTGATCAGGACACTGAAACAGAGTCGTGGTTTATATTTGATCAGCTCTGATTAGATTCACTGTGTCATCAGAGTTTGGACAGTTTGACCTTTGACCTCAGCTGTTCGCTGACTGAACGCTGATCAGTTCAAATGTTTGTTTGTTTTTGTTTGTGGCCTTTTTGCTGTTCAATTCAATTCAATTCAATTTTATTTATAAAGCCCAATATCACAAATCACAGTTTGCCTCACAGGGCTTTACAGCATACAACATCCCTCTGTCCTTATGACCCTCACAGCTGATCAGGAAAAACTCCCCAAAAAACCCTTTAACGGGAAAAAAAACGGTAGAAACCTCAGGAAGAGCAACTGAGGAGGGATCCCTCTTCCAGGACGGACAGACGTGCAATAGATGTCGTACAGAACAGATCAACATAATAAATTAACAGTAATCCGCATGACACAATGAGACAGAGAGAGAGACAGAGAGACAGAGAGAGAGACAGAGACAGAGACAGAGAGAGAGACAGAGAGAGAGAGAGAGAGAGAGATGCAGGTAATGACAGTAGCTTACAACAACATTAATGAAAGTAATAATATTATAGTTATAGTTCTGGCTACTGTGGTACAATATGTTGAAAGTATGTATTAATATCAGACAGTATACTTGTGTGACAATAGTCATATGTGTATAATAACAGTAGAAGTATGACTAATGACTAATGATGGCAGCAGCAGCAGGAGGCATCTGGCAGGACCACGGCAGCAGCACAACCACACACGTCACGCTGTCCAGGCACCGCTGTGATATGAGTTAATCTGAGAGACAGTGGAGCACAAAGGCTCCGGAGAAGAAGCCGAGTTAGTGACATCCAGAATGGCCGAGTTAGCAAGATGCAGTAATAGGATATGAGAGAGAGAGAGAGAGAGAGAGAGAGAGAGAGAGAGAGAGAGAGAGGGAGAGAAGGAGAGAAGGTGCCCGGTGTATTATAGGGGGTCCTCCGGCAGACTAGGCCTAAGTCAGCCTAACTAGGGGCTGGTACAGGGCAAGCCTGAGCCAGCCCTAACTATAAGCTTTATCAAAGAGGAAAGTCTTAAGTCTAGTCTTAAATGTGGAGACGGTGTCTGCCTCCCGGACCGTAACAGGAAGATGATTCCACAGGAGAGGAGCCTGATAGCTGAAGGCTCTGGCTCCTGATCTGCTTTTGGAGACTTTAGGGACCACGAGTAACCCTGCGTTCTCAGAGCGCAGTGTTCTGGTGGGATAATATGGCACTATGAGCTCTCTAAGATATGACGGAGCTTGACCATTTAGAGCTTTATAAGTTAACAGTAGGATTTTAAATTCAATTCTGGACTTTACAGGGAGCCAGTGCAGAGAAGCTAAAACAGGAGAAATATGATCTTGTTTCTTAGTTCCTGTTAGTACACGTGCTGCTGCATTCTGAATTAGCTGGAGAGTTTTTAAGGACTTACTAGAGCTACCTGATAATAGAGAGTTACAGTAATCCAGCCTTGAGGTAACAAAAGCGTGGACCAATTTTTCTGCATCTTTTCGGGTCAGGATAGGCCTAATTTTCGCAATATTACGCAGATGAAAAAATGCAGTCCGTGAGGTTTGCTTTAAATGAGAATTAAAAGACAAATCTTGATCAAATATTACTCCGAGGTTTCTTACGGTAGTGCTAGAGGCCAGAGCAATGCCATCTAGAGAAACTATGTCATCAGATAAAGAGTCTCTGAGTTGTTTGGGGCCAAGAACAATAACTTCAGTTTTGTCTGAATTTAACATCAGGAAATTGGTGCTCATCCAATTTTTTATGTCTTTAAGGCAGTTATGGAGTTTAGTTAATTGATTACTTTCTTCTGGCTTCATCAATAAATACAACTGTGTATCATCCACATAACAATGATAATTTATAGAGTGATTTCTAATGATGTTACCTAAAGGAAGCATATATAGAGTAAATAGGATTGGTCCGAGCACAGAACCTTGCGGAACTCCAAAACAAACTTTGGTACGTAAGGATGATTCATTACGAACGTCAACAAACTGAAAACGATCAGATAAATAAGATTTAAACCAGCTTAGTGCAGAACCTTTTAGGCTAATTAAGTGATCCAGTCTCTGCAGTAGAATTTGATGGTCAATTGTGTCAAACGCTGCACTAAGATCTAATAAAACAAGTACAGAGACAAGTCCTTTGTCTGAAGCAATCAGAAGGTCATTTGTAATTTTAACTAGTGCTGTCTCAGTGCTATGATGCACTCTAAATCCTGACTGAAATTCCTCAAATAAATTATTATCCTGGAGAAAATCACACAGCTGGTCTGCGACTACTTTCTCAAGGATCTTTGACATAAAGGGAAGATTAGATATTGGTCTATAGTTGGCTAACACCTCTGGATCCAGGGTGGGCTTTTTTAGTAGAGGTTTAATTACAGCTACCTTAAAAGACTGTGGTACATAGCCTGTTAATAAGGATATATTGATCATATCTAATATATGAGTGTTAACTAAAGGAAAGACCTCCTTAAGTAGCCTAGTTGGGATGGGGTCTAAGAGACACGTTGATGATGTTGTGTCTTTAATCTGTTTGTTGTTTAAAGTGAAACTCTAACGCTGTGTCTTTGGACATGGCTCTGATGCAAACACATGAAACTTATATTCCTGATGAAACTCTGGAAAAATAATATGAAATATAAAATAAATGTGAATGCAGCAGCAGCAGGACGATGATGACGATGATGATGATGACGATGATGATGATGATGATGATGATGAGTCATTTTAGCTCCAGTCTCAGTGATGAAGTCATGTTTTTATGAAGCCTGCATGAAACAGTTGTGAGGACGCACAGGGCCGAGTGTCTGCCGTGCTCTCTAAGTCGTCCATGTTCAGGACACTGCAGCGTCACCACCGCAGACTGACGTCAGTTACATCACTGTGACATCATCACAGAGCCGAGGGGCGGTGCAGTCAGATTCTCTGAGTGCCGCCTTTTATTTTGTAAGTCCATATGAATCCTCCTTCACCTCCTGATGGTGTCCATCAGGGTGTGAGGGGAAAGTGACAGAAGAGACACACAGGACATCGTTCTCAGACTCTTGGGCTGCAGCCTGTCAGACCCTTCCTTCCATTTTCAAAATAAAAGCTGGAGCAGTATGATGTTTTAACCACTAGATGGAGACAGGAAGCAGTTCAGTGTCTGTATTATCCTAAAAATCTGAGTCCAGACTGACGACCAACCAGCAGCAGAGCTGCCTCACTGACCTCACTGACCTCACTGAGATGAGGTCACACTCTACAGACCAATCAGGAAGGAGCTTCCTCTCGCTGACAAAATAAAACTGCAGCAGCACAGACACAGTGAGCCAAGGTCGAGGCCATTACTGCACTGATAGACTTTGATTACCTTTAATTACCTTTAATAAGTTCTGCAGTTATTGTTTGTGTGTTTTTATCTTTAACAAAGTTTCCTGATGTTCTTAAACACATCACTCTGACACATCATGTGACTGTCAGCTGATATTTAACGACTGATGAGCTTTACTAAGAATCCTGAGGCTTTTATTGTGAAGGTCGGGCCTACGAACACTTTGGAACATTTTACAGTGTAAAAATAAACAGTTTTAACAGAGTCTGTTTGTGACTGGCCTCAAACGTCTTTATTGATATTAACAGATTCTGATCAGTTGACAGCGTCACTCAGATTTACTGAGGGTCCTGAAGTAAACAGAGCCGAGACACTGAGTTGTTTTTCTGTGATTAAACTTGATGAGTCATAACGAGCTAACGTGCTAACGAGCTAATGCTCAGAGTTCTGGATCTGAACTAGCTGATGGAGAGTTTTTTACTTTTTAGTGTCACTGTGAGGAGAAAAATCTCTTTAAATGATCATCTGTGGCTGATCAATAACTCTGATTAGATCCTTTATTGACAGTTTATACGTTTATGTGTTCACACTGCGTCAAATATTATGTATTCTATTAAAGTAACAAGTCTGTATTTTAATGAACAGCAAGATTTTAATACAGTGTATGCTAATGTGACTTTTTATGCCAACATGACTTTTTCTTTTCAAACGTATTTGACTTCTTATGCAAACATGACTTTATACTATTATACTAATGTGACTTTTTATTTTTATACTAACATGACTTTTTTCTTTTATGCTAACATGACTTTTTACTTTAATGCTAACGTAACTTTTATGCAAACATGACTTTTACTCTTATGCTAACATGACTTTTTACTTTAATACTGTGACTTTAATGCTAAAATGACTTTTTACTTTTATGCTAACGTGACTTTTTACTATTATACTAATGTGACTTTTTATGCTAACATGACTTTTTACTTTTATGCTAACGTGACTTTTTACTTTTATACTCTGACTTTTAAGTGACTTTTTATGCTAACATGACATTTTACTAATGTGACTTACTTTTATACTAATTTGACTTTTTATGCTAAAATGACTTTTTACTTTAATGCTAACGTGACTTTTTACTATTATACTAATGTGACTTTTTATGCTAACATGACTTTTTACTTTTATGCTAACGTGAATTTTTACTTTTATACTGTGACTTTTATGCTAAAATGACTTTACTTTTATGTAATGTGACTTTTTACTTTTATACTAATGTGGCTTTTTATGCTAACATGACATTTTACTTTTATGCTAACGTGACTTTTACTTTTATACTAATTTGACTTTTTATGCTAAAATGACTTTTTACTTTTATGCTAACGTGACTTTTTACTTTTATACTAATGTGACTTTTTATGCTAAAATGACTTTTTTCTTTTATGCTAACATAACTTTTTACTTTTATGCTAACGTAACTTTTTATACAAACATGACTTTTAACTTTTATACTAATGTGACTTTTTATGCTAACATGACTTTTTACTTTTATGCTAACGTGACTTTTTACTTTTATACTAATGTGACTTTTTATGCTAACATGACATTTTACTTTTATGCTAACATGACTTTTTTATACTAATTTGACTTTTTATGCTAACATGACTTTTTACTTTTATGCTAACGTGACTTTTACTTTATACTAATTTGACTTTTTATGCTAAAATGACTTTTTACTTTTATGCTAACATGACTTTTTACTTTAATACTAATGTGACTTTTTATGCTAAAATGACTTTTTTCTTTTATGCTAACATAACTTTTTACTTTTATGCTAACGTAACTTTTTATACAAACATGACTTTTTACTTTTATACTAATGTGACTTTTTATGCTAACATGACTTTTTACTTTTATGCTAATGTGACTTTTAACTTTTATACTAATGTGACTTTTTATGCTAACATGACTTTTTACTTTAATGCTAACGTGACTTTTTACTTTTATACTAATGTGACTTTGTATGCTAAAATGACTTTTTACTTTTATGCTAACGTGACTTTTTTATACTAATTTGACTTTTTATGCTGACATGACTTTTTACTTTTATGCTAACGTGACTTTTACTTTATACTAATTTGACTTTTTATGCCAACATGACTTTTTCTTTTCAAACGTATTTGACTTCTTATGCAAACATGACTTTATACTATTATACTAATGTGACTTTTTATTTTTATACTAACATGACTTTTTTCTTTTATGCTAACATGACTTTTTACTTTAATGCTAACGTAACTTTTATGCAAACATGACTTTTACTCTTATGCTAACATGACTTTTTACTTTAATACTGTGACTTTAATGCTAAAATGACTTTTTACTTTTACGCTAACGTGACTTTTTACTATTATACTAATGTGACTTTTTATGCTAACATGACTTTTTACTTTTATGCTAACGTGACTTTTTACTTTTATACTCTGACTTTTAAGTGACTTTTTATGCTAACATGACATTTTACTAATGTGACTTACTTTTATACTAATTTGACTTTTTATGCTAAAATGACTTTTTACTTTAATGCTAACGTGACTTTTTACTATTATACTAATGTGACTTTTTATGCTAACATGACTTTTTACTTTTATGCTAACGTGAATTTTTACTTTTATACTGTGACTTTTATGCTAAAATGACTTTACTTTTATGTAATGTGACTTTTTACTTTGATACTAATGTGGCTTTTTATGCTAACATGACATTTTACTTTTATGCTAACGTGACTTTTACTTTTATACTAATTTGACTTTTTATGCTAAAATGACTTTTTACTTTTATGCTAACGTGACTTTTTACTTTTATACTAATGTGACTTTTTATGCTAAAATGACTTTTTTCTTTTATGCTAACATAACTTTTTACTTTTATGCTAACGTAACTTTTTATACAAACATGACTTTTAACTTTTATACTAATGTGACTTTTTATGCTAACATGACTTTTTACTTTTATGCTAACGTGACTTTTTACTTTTATACTAATGTGACTTTTTATGCTAACATGACATTTTACTTTTATGCTAACGTGACTTTTTTATACTAATTTGACTTTTTATGCTAAAATGACTTTTTACTTTTATGCTAACGTGACTTTTACTTTATACTAATTTGACTTTTTATGCTAAAATGACTTTTTACTTTTATGCTAACATGACTTTTTACTTTAATACTAATGTGACTTTTTATGCTAAAATGACTTTTTTCTTTTATGCTAACATAACTTTTTACTTTTATGCTAACGTAACTTTTTATACAAACATGACTTTTTACTTTTATACTAATGTGACTTTTTATGCTAACATGACTTTTTACTTTTATGCTAATGTGACTTTATACTTTTATACTAATGTGACTTTTTATGCTAACATGACTTTTTACTTTAATGCTAACGTGACTTTTTACTTTTATACTAATGTGACTTTGTATGCTAAAATGACTTTTTACTTTTATGCTAACGTGACTTTTTTATACTAATTTGACTTTTTATGCTAACATGACTTTTTACTTTTATGCTAACGTGACTTTTACTTTATACTAATTTGACTTTTTATGCTAAAATGACTTTTTACTTTTATGCTAACGTGACTTTTTACTTTTATACTAATGTGACTTTTTATGCTAAAATGACTTTTTTCTTTTATGCTAACATAACTTTTTACTTTTATGCTAACGTAACTTTTTATACAAACATGACTTTTTACTTTTATACTAATGTGACTTTTTATGCTAACATGACTTTTTACTTTTATGCTAATGTGACTTTTTACTTTTATACTAATGTGACTTTGTATGCTAAAATGACTTTTTACTTTTATGCTAACGTGACTTTTTTATACTAATTTGACTTTTTATGCTAACATGACTTTTTACTTTTATGCTAACGTGACTTTTACTTTATACTAATTTGACTTTTTATGCTAAAATGACTTTTTACTTTTATGCTAACGTGACTTTTTACTTTTATACTAATGTGACTTTTTATGCTAAAATGACTTTTTTCTTTTATGCTAACATAACTTTTTACTTTTATGCTAACGTGACTTTTTATACAAACATGACTTTTTACTTTTATACTAATGTGACTTTTTATGCTAACATGACTTTTTACTTTTATGCTAATGTGACTTTTTACTTTTATACTAATGTGACTTTGTATGCTAAAATGACTTTTTACTTTTATGCTAACGTGACTTTTTTATACTAATTTGACTTTTTATGCTAACATGACTTTTTACTTTTATGCTAACGTGACTTTTACTTTATACTAATTTGACTTTTTATGCTAAAATGACTTTTTACTTTTATGCTAACGTGACTTTTTACTTTTATACTAATGTGACTTTTTATGCTAAAATGACTTTTTTCTTTTATGCTAACATAACTTTTTACTTTTATGCTAACGTAACTTTTTATACAAACATGACTTTTTACTTTTATACTAATGTGACTTTTTATGCTAACATGACTTTTTACTTTTATGCTAATGTGACTTTTTACTTTTATACTAATGTGACTTTGTATGCTAAAATGACTTTTTACTTTTATGCTAACGTGACTTTTTTATACTAATTTGACTTTTTATGCTAACATGACTTTTTACTTTTATGCTAACGTGACTTTTACTTTATACTAATTTGACTTTTTATGCTAAAATGACTTTTTACTTTTATGCTAACGTGACTTTTTACTTTTATACTAATGTGACTTTTTATGCTAAAATGACTTTTTTCTTTTATGCTAACATAACTTTTTACTTTTATGCTAACGTGACTTTTTATACAAACATGACTTTTTACTTTTATACTAATGTGACTTTTTATGATAACATGACTTTTTACTTTTATGCTAATGTGACTTTTTACTTTTATACTAATGTGACTTTTTATGCTAACATGACTTTTTACTTTAATGCTAACGTGACTTTTTACTTTTATACTAATGTGACTTTGTATGCTAAAATGACTTTTTACTTTTATGCTAACGTGACTTTTTACTTTTATACTACTGTCACTTTATATGCTAAAGTGACTTTTTACTTTTATGCTAACGTGACTTTTTACTTTTATACTAATGTGACTTTTTATGCTAAAATGACTTTTTTCTTTTATGGAAATGTGACTTTTTACTTTTATGCTAACGTGACTTTTGATGGGACTTCTATATTATTGCATTTACTTTTTATATTAAAGTGACTTTTTATTCTAACATCACTTTTTCATGCTAATGTGACTTTTAATATTTTTGTGATCTCACCTTCTTGAGCTCGACCTCAGTGATCCTGGAGGGGTCCACCAGGGGGCGTGGCCTCCTCAGTGTGTCGATGACGCTCTGCCACTGTGGCGGCAGACCCACGTAGCGTCCGGAGGCCACATCGAAGGAAGTGTGGACACGGTGCTGGAAGTCCTGTGGCGCAGAGATCTGTGGCCTGCGCCTCTTCTTCCTGCGGTGGAACATTGCCACGGCAACGCAGCAACCGAGCGCTGGTGAGACCTGAGGGAGACAACAGGAAGTAGCACCCTCAGCACCGGATGAACGCTGCAGCTGATCGGACTGAGCCATGATTGACGGTCACATATACACACACACCTAAAGGTACACACTAAACTCATGCACACACTAAACAAACATTAAACACACACACACACACACACACACAGGGAAAACACACACTCATGATAAACACACACACACTCGGTTGTCGTGTAGGTACACTGACAGCTTCTCTTCCTGTTCAGGTGGTTTACCTGAGCATGGTCACATGACCTCCTCCTCCCTCTGTGTCACAAACCAACCAAACAGCCCAGGTGAGAACTCACCTGTCTGCATCATCAACGGTCATTTGAATAAGAGCTACAGGCACAAACACAGCAGCGCGTACTGTCACATGTAGCGTCACACATAGACGAGCAGATAGGACTCCATGAAATAAAATACAGCAACAAATACAGAAATAAAATAAATCAGTGTAAAAGTAAATGAATAAACAAACAGATAAAAGTTGATGATTTAAACAAATAAATGTCTTTATGAAGTTTTGAGTGTAGGACCTCCCACCTCATTAACATACAGACACAGAAATAAATGAATTATTTATGGTCTGTTTAAAATTATTATTTATTTCAGCATTAATTAATTAATTAACATTTAAGTTCAATTCAATTCAATTTTATTTATAAAGCCCAATATCACAAATCACAATTTGCCTCACAGGGCTTTACAGCATACGACATCCCTCTGTCCTTATGACCCTCACAGCTGATCAGGAAAAACTCCCCAAAAAAAACCCTTTAACAGGAAAAAAAACGGTAGAAACCTCAGGAAGAGCAACTGAGGAGGGATCCCTCTTCCAGGACGGACAGACGTGCAATAGATGTCGTACAGAACAGATCAGCATAATAAATTAACAGTAATCCGTATGACACAATGAGACAGAGAGAAAGAGAGAGAGAGAGAGAGAGAGAGAGAGACAGAGAGACAGAGAGAGAGACAGAGACAGAGACAGAGAGAGAGACAGAGAGAGAGACAGAGAGAGAGATGCAGGTAATGACAGTAGCTTACAACAACATTAATGAAAGTAATAATATTATAATTATAGTTCTGGCTACTGTGGTACAATATGTTGAAAGTATGTATTAATATCTGACAGTATACTTGTGTGACAATAGTCATATGTGTATAATAACAGTAGAAGTATGACTAATGACTAATGATGGCAGCAGCAGCAGGAGGCATCTGGCAGGACCACGGCAGCAGCACAACCACACACGTCACACTGTCCAGGCACCGCTGTGATATGAGTTAATCTGAGAGACAGTGGAGCACAAAGGCTCCGGAGAAGAAGCCGAGTTAGTGACATCCAGAATGGCTGAGTTAGCAAGATGCAGTAATAGAATACGAGAGAGAGAGAGAGAGAGAGAGAGAGAGAGAGAAGGAGAGAAGGTGCCCGGTGTATTATAGGGGGGTCCTCCGGCAGACTAGGCCTAAGTCAGCCTAACTAGGGGCTGGTACAGGGCAAGCCTGAGCCAGCCCTAACTATAAGCTTTATCAAAGAGGAAAGTCTTAAGTCTAGTCTTAAATGTGGAGACGGTGTCTGCCTCCCGGACCGTAACAGGAAGATGATTCCACAGGAGAGGAGCCTGATAGCTGAAGGCTCTGGCTCCTGATCTACTTTTGGAGACTTTAGGGACCACGAGTAACCCTGCGTTCTCAGAGCGCAGTGTTCTGGTGGGATAATATGGCACTATGAGCTCTCTAAGATATGACGGAGCTTGACCATTTAGAGCTTTATAAGTTAACAGTAGGATTTTAAATTCAATTCTGGATTTTACAGGGAGCCAGTGCAGAGAAGCTAAAACAGGAGAAATATGATCTCGTTTCTTAGTTCCTGTTAGTACACTTGCTGCTGCATTCTGAATTAGCTGGAGAGTTTTTAAGGACTTACTAGAGCTACCTGATAATAGAGAGTTACAGTAATCCAGCCTAGAGGTAACAAAAGCGTGGACCAATTTTTCTGCATCTTTTCGGGTCAGGATAGGCCTAATTTTCGCAATATTACGCAGATGAAAAAATGCAGTCCGTGAGGTTTGCTTTAAATGAGAATTAAAAGACAAATCTTGATCAAATATTACTCCGAGGTTTCTTACGGTAGTGCTAGAGGCCAGAGCAATGCCATCTGGAGAAACTATGTCATCAGATAAAGAGTCTCTGAGTTGTTTGGGGCCAAGAACAATAACTTCAGTTTTGTCTGAATTTAACATCAGGAAATTGGTGCTCATCCAATTTTTTATGTCTTTAAGGCAGTTATGGAGTTTAGTTAATTGATTACTTTCTTCTGGCTTCATCGATAAATACAACTGTGTATCATCCGCATAACAATGGAAATTTATAGAGTGATTTCTAATGATGTTACCTAAAGGAAGCATATATAGAGTAAATAGGATTGGTCCGAGCACAGAACCTTGCGGAACTCCAAAACAAACTTTGGTACGTAAGGATGATTCATTACGAACATCAACAAACTGAAAACGATCAGATAAATAAGATTTAAACCAGCTTAGTGCTGAACCTTTTAGGCCAATTAAGTGATCCAGTCTCTGCAGTAGAATTTGATGGTCAATTGTGTCAAACGCCGCACTAAGATCTAATAAAACAAGTACAGAGACGAGTCCTTTGTCTGAAGCAATCAGAAGGTCATTTGTAATTTTAACTAGTGCTGTCTCAGTGCTATGATGCACTCTAAATCCTGACTGAAATTCCTCAAATAAATTATTATCCTGGAGAAAATCACACAGCTGGTCTGCGACTACTTTCTCAAGGATCTTTGACATAAAGGGAAGATTAGATATTGGTCTATAGTTGGCTAACACCTCTGGATCCAGGGTGGGCTTTTTTAGTAGAGGTTTAATTACAGCTACCTTAAAAGACTGTGGTACATAGCCTGTTAATAAGGATATATTGATCATATCTAATATATGAGTGTTAACTAAAGGAAAGACCTCCTTAAGTAGCCTAGTTGGGATGGGGTCTAAGAGACACATTGTCACAAAACAAAAAGAAGCAAATTAAAATGATTAAATCTTGATGACATCATCGTTGACCACCAGAGAGCAGAACGACGCCAGAAACATTTAGATTAACAAGTTCTTCATATTAATATTTCATCAGTTTAACATTGGTTTGTTTGCAGATGATGAAATATTTGTTCCAGATATTTCTGATAAAGAGGTGAAATTTGATTTATTTTATCTTATTATACATTTAATATATTTGTTTTACTTTAATCTGAATTGATTGTGATTAAATGAACGAACATTAATCAGAAGGTGATAGCATGATAATAATAATAATAATAATAATAATAATAATAATTATACTGATCTCCACCCTGTCGTCTCTGTTATTATTCATCATGTTTACATTTCTGCACCTGTGAGCTGATTTTAGATTTGTTTCATCTAAGTTTGACTTTTTTTAAATTCAGAAAGCAAATATATTTTTAAACCTGTAACCAGCTGCAATAAATAAATAAATAAATAGATAAATAAAGAGCTTTTAAATTTTAAATTCACTTTCAATCAGTTAAACTTTATTTGAAAGAAAAATTAATTATTTAATGTCTTTATGTTTTTATACTTTTACATCTAAGTTGTTGTTTTTTTTATGTTGATTTGATCTCAGTGAGAAGTTAAAGATCCTGCAGCTGTAACACCGTCAGCTGGTCTCACCTGTGAGTCAGTGTGTCTTCCCCTCAGGTGAGTCGGCTGAGGTCCAGATCAGATCAGATTGGTTCAGATCAGTTCAAGTGAGTTTGGTCCAGGCTGAAAACAGACGAAGCAGAGCAGAGACTCGTCACTCTCTCCTCCTCTGTGTTTGCTCAGTGGGAGTGGTGGAGGATGTTTGAGGATCTGATCCGGTCAGTCAGCTGATAAGAAGCTGCTGAATTTAATTTTCATCCAACACAATTTAAAATATAATGATGAAATTGAAATGAATTTATGAATTATTTAATACTGTATATTTTAATATTAACAGTGTGTCTGTGATCGACAGTGATCGGCTGAATCAGTACAGACATTTATAGAGTCAGCTTATTTGTTCCCTCTCACTGCCCTCATAACCTCTGTCCTCTACCTGCTCAGGTACACTGTACTCTACCTGCTCAGGTACACTGTCCTCTACCTGCTCAGGTACACTGTACTCTACCTGCTCAGGTACTCTGTCCTCTACCTGCTCAGGTACACTGTACTCTACCTGCTCAGGTACTCTGTACTCTACCTGCTCAGGTACTCTGTACTCTACCTGCTCAGGTACACTGTCCTCTACCTGCTCAGGTACACTGTACTCTACCTGCTCAGGTATTCTGTCCTCTACCTGCTCAGGTACACTGTACTCTACCTGCTCAGGTACTCTGTCCTCTACCTGCTCAGGTACTCTGTACTCTACCTGCTCAGGTACACTGTCCTCTACCTGCTCAGGTACACTGTCCTCTACCTGCTCAGGTACTCTGTACTCTACCTGCTCAGGTACACTGTCCTCTACCTGCTCAGGTACACTGTACTCTACCTGCTCAGGTACACTGTCCTCTACCTGCTCAGGTACACTGTACTCTACCTGCTCAGGTACACTGTCCTCTACCTGCTCAGGTACACTGTACTCTACCTGCTCAGGTACTCTGTACTCTACCTGCTCAGGTACACTGTACTCTACCTGCTCAGGTACACTGTCCTCTACCTGCTCAGGTACTCTGTACTCTACCTGCTCAGGTACTCTGTACTCTACCTGCTCAGGTACTCTGTACTCTACCTGCACAGGTACTCTGTCCTCTACCTGCTCAGGTACACTGTCCTCTACCTGCTCAGGTACTCTGTCCTCTACCTGCTCAGGTACACTGTCCTCTACCTGCGCAGGTACTCTGTACTCTACCTGCTCAGGTACACTGTCCTCTACCTGCGCAGGTACTCTGTACTCTACCTGCTCAGGTACTCTGTCTTCTACCTGCTCAGGTACTCTGTACTCTACCTGCTCAGGTACTCTGTACTCTACCTGCACAGGTACTCTGTCTTCTACCTGCTCAGGTACTCTGTACTCTACCTGCTCAGGTACTCTGTCTTCTACCTGCTCAGGTACACTATACTCTACCTGCTCAGGTACTCTGTCCTCTACCTGCACAGGTACTCTGTCCTCTACCTGCTCAGGTACACTGTACTCTACCTGCTCAGGTACTCTGTACTCTACCTGCTCAGGTACACTGTCCTCTACCTGCACAGGTACTCTGTCTTCTACCTGCTCAGGTACTCTGTCTTCTACCTGCTCAGGTACACTGTCCTCTACCTGCACAGGTACTCTGTCTTCTACCTGCTCAGGTACACTGTCCTCTACCTGCACAGGTACTCTGTCTTCTACCTGCACAGGTACACTGTACTCTACCTGCTCAGGTACTCTGTCCTCTACCTGCTCAGGTACTCTGTCCTCTACCTGCTCAGGTACTCTGTCTTCTACCTGCTCAGGTACTCTGTACTCTACCTGCTCAGGTACTCTGTCTTCTACCTGCTCAGGTACTCTGTCCTCTACCTGCTCAGGTACTCTGTCTTCTACCTGCTCAGGTACTCTGTCCTCTACCTGCTCAGGTACACTGTCCTCTACCTGCTCAGGTACTCTGTCCTCTACCTGCTCAGGTACTCTGTCCTCTACCTGCTCAGGTACTCTGTACTCTACCTGCTCAGGTACTCTGTCTTCTACCTGCTCAGGTACTCTGTACTCTACCTGCTCAGGTACTCTGTCCTCTACCTGCTCAGGTACTCTGTCTTCTACCTGCTCAGGTACTCTGTACTCTACCTGCTCAGGTACTCTGTACTCTACCTGCTCAGGTACTCTGTCTTCTACCTGCTCAGGTACACTGTACTCTACCTGCTCAGGTACTCTGTCTTCTACCTGCTCAGGTACACTGTACTCTACCTGCTCAGGTACTCTGTACTCTACCTGCTCAGGTACACTGTACTCTACCTGCTCAGGTACTCTGTCCTCTACCTGCTCAGGTACTCTGTCCTCTACCTGCTCAGGTACTCTGTACTCTACCTGCTCAGGTACTCTGTCCTCTACCTGCTCAGGTACACTGTACTCTACCTGCTCAGGTACTCTGTCCTCTACCTGCTCAGGTACACTGTACTCTACCTGCTCAGGTACTCTGTCCTCTACCTGCTCAGGTACACTGTACTCTACCTGCTCAGGTACTCTGTACTCTACCTGCTCAGGTACTCTGTCCTCTACCTGCTCAGGTACTCTGTCTTCTACCTGCTCAGGTACTCTGTACTCTACCTGCTCAGGTACACTGTACTCTACCTGCTCAGGTACTCTGTCCTCTACCTGCTCAGGTACACTGTACTCTACCTGCTCAGGTACTCTGTCCTCTACCTGCTCAGGTACTCTGTACTCTACCTGCTCAGGTACACTGTCCTCTACCTGCTCAGGTACACTGTACTCTACCTGCTCAGGTACTCTGTCCTCTACCTGCTCAGGTACACTGTACTCTACCTGCTCAGGTACTCTGTCCTCTACCTGCTCAGGTACACTGTACTCTACCTGCTCAGGTACTCTGTCCTCTACCTGCTCAGGTACTCTGTACTCTACCTGCTCAGGTACACTGTCCTCTACCTGCTCAGGTACACTGTCCTCTACCTGCTCAGGTACTCTGTACTCTACCTGCTCAGGTACACTGTACTCTACCTGCTCAGGTACACTGTACTCTACCTGCTCAGGTACACTGTCCTCTACCTGCTCAGGTACACTGTACTCTACCTGCTCAGGTACACTGTCCTCTACCTGCTCAGGTACACTGTACTCTACCTGCTCAGGTACACTGTCCTCTACCTGCTCAGGTACTCTGTCCTCTACCTGCTCAGGTACTCTGTCTTCTACCTGCTCAGGTACTCTGTACTCTACCTGCTCAGGTACTCTGTACTCTACCTGCTCAGGTACTCTGTCTTCTACCTGCTCAGGTACACTGTACTCTACCTGCTCAGGTACTCTGTCTTCTACCTGCTCAGGTACACTGTACTCTACCTGCTCAGGTACTCTGTACTCTACCTGCTCAGGTACTCTGTCCTCTACCTGCTCAGGTACACTGTACTCTACCTGCTCAGGTACTCTGTCCTCTACCTGCTCAGGTACACTGTACTCTACCTGCTCAGGTACACTGTACTCTACCTGCTCAGGTACTCTGTCCTCTACCTGCTCAGGTACACTGTACTCTACCTGCTCAGGTACACTGTACTCTACCTGCTCAGGTACTCTGTCCTCTACCTGCTCAGGTACACTGTACTCTACCTGCTCAGGTACTCTGTCCTCTACCTGCTCAGGTACTCTGTCCTCTACCTGCTCAGGTACACTGTACTCTACCTGCTCAGGTACTCTGTACTCTACCTGCTCAGGTACACTGTCCTCTACCTGCACAGGTACTCTGTCTTCTACCTGCTCAGGTACACTGTCCTCTACCTGCACAGGTACTCTGTCTTCTACCTGCACAGGTACACTGTACTCTACCTGCTCAGGTACACTGTACTCTACCTGCTCAGGTACTCTGTCCTCTACCTGCTCAGGTACTCTGTCCTCTACCTGCTCAGGTACTCTGTCCTCTACCTGCTCAGGTACACTGTACTCTACCTGCTCAGGTACTCTGTACTCTACCTGCTCAGGTACACTGTACTCTACCTGCTCAGGTACACTGTACTCTACCTGCTCAGGTACTCTGTACTCTACCTGCTCAGGTACACTGTACTCTACCTGCTCAGGTACTCTGTACTCTACCTGCTCAGGTACTCTGTACTCTACCTGCTCAGGTACACTGTACTCTACCTGCTCAGGTACTCTGTCCTCTACCTGCTCAGGTACACTGTACTCTACCTGCTCAGGTACTCTGTCCTCTACCTGCTCAGGTACTCTGTCCTCTACCTGCTCAGGTACTCTGTACTCTACCTGCTCAGGTACTCTGTCCTCTACCTGCTCAGGTACTCTGTACTCTACCTGCTCAGGTACACTGTCCTCTACCTGCACAGGTACACTGTACTCTACCTGCTCAGGTACTCTGTCCTCTACCTGCTCAGGTACATGTTTCACTGTATCTTTACTTTGGTTCAGATTTATGTCACAGCAGATGATGAAGTCTGAGGTCAGTCAGTGTGTTTGTGTTATCAGGGTGTGACTGACATACCTGAGGAATCAACCCGACACACTACATGACCAGACAGCTCCTCAGACTGACTGAAACACAACCAGCTCACAGTGAATCACTCTCACAGATACACACACACACACACACACACACACCACTGACTCACACACAGTTCATGATCTGAGGAGCCAAAATATAAATACAGTACAATATAAGAAGGGACTTTTCATGGGGGGGGGGGGGGGGGGTTTGAGGCAAAACCTGCTCGGAGGTCACGTCACCTTCATCACTGCCAGAAACACTTCACACAGAAAAAAACAAAATCTGATCTCAGTGAAGCTGGACTCTACTTAGTCTGCCTTAGAATCACAACCCAGCTGAAGGTTAGGCCACGCCCCTCACAGCCTCCCGACCTAAACATCATTAAACACCTGTGGGTAGAGCTCAAAGAGCAGAACATGAAGAAAGACTGTGAGCTGGATACAGACAGGGGGCGCTGCAGAGCACTGACCATGCAGGGGCCAAACTTTGTTATTTTGAAGCTGTAAAAGATGAAATCAAAACATAAAATATGAAATAAATGTTTCACCTGTAACGTTTTGTCTCGTGGCGCTCAGCTGTTCACAGTAAACAGAGTTTCACAGCAATAACTGTTTGTTCTGAAGTTTCTTTGCTCAGCTGGTCGTTCTCGTCTTCAGCTGTTTGTCAAACACTGAGAGTAAAGAGAGTCTGGAGGCTCCTGAGTCAGTCTGTACAGTTTCTCTCAGTCACTTTGGTTCATTCCTCAAATCATCCTCAATGTTTCCAAAACAGGAAGTGATTCATACAAACAGTGTGTTACCTGCAGACGCCACCACGTTTTCCAGAATCCTCAGTTTATGTCTCAAAGTGAAATATTTCTGTCAGCAAACCTGTCAGGACAACATGTCCATCATCAGGACAGTCGGACTGTGTCTCCATGTGTCAGTGTGACTGTACTCAGGAAGTACTTTAGGTTTTGATGACGGTCAGTGAAAACGCACCAGGCTGCACTTCTTCCTGTGTGACTCAGTTTCCACAGTAAAGTTACACATGTGGGAGATCGATTGTGACAGGTCGGATTCACAGCTACGCCCTCGCTGTTTCATTGGAGGACAGATGATGTCACCGTGATGCAGGAAACACAAAAACACTTTGACAGCACAAAAATATAAAGTTAGAAAAACTGAACTGTCAGCTGTTTCAGAGAGCTGGTTGCTGATTGGTCGATCTGACGCTTCACACGTTCTCTGTCATTAAAGTTGAGATTCACCTGGAAACGTTTATAAATAAAGGCTCTGAGAAAATATGTTTGACAGATTATAATAACTGGTTGAACCATATTTCATTTAATGACACGCAGTGACCTCATGAATATTCAACAGACGCCTGATGAGCCGACAGCTCACTTTATTCCCAACTCGTCAAATCCCGCCCCTCTCTGAGTGATCCAGACACCAGATACCCACAAACGCACCTTTCACACCGTTATGAAACGCACCAGCCAGCAGCAGTTTGCAACGCCACCGCCCACTAATGATAGCGCAGTACGAGAGCGACAAAGTGTCTGTGAGGAGGCGGACGCGTCCAACAAACTCCAGAGTGTTTGTTTCCTGTGTGAAACCAGAGGTCAGTGGAGTTAATGTACAACAGCATCATGAGCTGGTGTGTGTGTGGCCTGCTCTGTAAACACCAACACACCCGCTCAACTTACAAACTTTTAGTTTAGTACAACACGGTAACATCAAATAAATGTGTCACGTGACCGTCGTCTGACAATAAGTTTGTGTCGGTTTAACAGAAGTTTTTCATCAGTTCTTTCATATGAACAGAAAAACATGTCGTTAACATTTTAACAACCATTTTTTAACTTCATTGGTCTATAAAAATATCTGTTAAGTTCACAATGACAGTGTTGTTGTTTATTGCTTATTAGGTGACATCATCTTTATACATTTGGCTCAGATTAACTCAAAACTCAGAAACTGTTGACTGAACATGAAAAATGATGTCAAGCTTTTGTGTTGAATAAAAGTTTTTATGTCATTTTAACCATCAGGGACAAATGAGTTTTGTGTCATGGATTGATCAGGGTTCACAGTGTGATACAGCAGTGACGTGTGTCACATGACATGACATCACATGACATCAGTAACAAGCGTTCTGGTGTGTCTGTTCCCAAACTGAAGGAAACAGAGAGACAAAGAGACGGCACACATCTACTGAGCAGAAACTGTATGTTTGAAACTGAAGTGTGTTTTGAAAAGACACAACGCATGCTGTAAACTGACATGCCGTCAGGTCAGCTGACAGAGCGGTGATATATAATGAGTCGGGATGAGAACATGTTGGACGTGAAGGAAGCTTCAGGTTATTGGACGTTAGTGTTTGTGTGAATGTGTCAAAGCAGCTATGATCTGTTGTTTGATGACGTGCACGAGAGACGAGACGATGTCGAGGTTTGAAGTTTCTGAGGATTTTAATTCTGATCTGAGAAATGAACCAAAGAGACTGAAACTACAAACAGATGATTTTGTCTCTTTCAATGTTTGTGCTGTGTTTCGGCTCATTTAGAGTCCGACTGTCAGAGGTTCACACTGAGCACACACTGTGAACTTGTCTTATATAAGTCACGTTTAAAACAACTCAAACATGTGTTTCACTTCACTGATGAGCGGTCAGGCTGACCTGTGATCAGATGAAACATGTTGTGAAGTGAAAAGTGAAATTAGCATTCAATTAGTTGCCGAGTTGCTCGACTGGGCAACGAGACCAAACAAGAGACGTCAGAGTGGAGAGAAGGAAACATGTTGCTGTGCTCAGATCAGTTACAGTTTCACACCAAACCCTCCATTCACACAGATCAGCTTACTGCCACACACACACACACACACACACACACACACACACACACGGTTGGTCAGGTGTGTGTCAGGTGTGTACCTGCACAGGTGACCTGCTGCGTTCAAACACTCTGAACAAAAACAGTTCCTCAGGGAACCAAAGCACGGCTTTCTGACCTACATTTAAAATGTGTTTCCTGTCATCACGTCTTTTCTTTTAAAGGTTTTATTTACATTTACCAACATATACATAAATATATAATCTATAATCTATATATAAATATATAATCTATAATATATATATAAATATATAATATATATATATAAAAGTCTGACTGTTTTAATTTTCAGTTCTCAACAATTCTGGATCCTGATTCTTTGAGGGGGCGGAGTCAGAACAGGTCACATGTCAGTTTACATTAAAAAAAAACTTTTATTTTTAAAATCTTTCCTTGTCGGTTTGCGCAGCAGGTCGTCAGGTCCACAGAGACTGTGCGTTTGCTTAGGAACCGATAAGTTGAATCAAAATTTAAATTTCTTCATTATCACTTGAATCAGAGTTTTGGAGCCGGTTCTCGACAGCCGGCCCTAAAGATGAAAATAATAAATATTATATTTCACTTTTCACTACAGGAGTTTTGTTTCTGGTCAAAGTTACAAAATGAAATGTGAGACTTTTAATGTAGTTTGAAAACTTACAAAAACAACTGCACTTGAGCTACAACAGTTGAGTTAGCATTAGCTAATGTTTCACAAACTAACAGCTGGCTAAAAACCAGTCTATCTATAAGCTAACAATGATCCCTGGTGACTAACCATAAGCTTACAACAATCCCTAAACTAGCAGCTAATCATAGGCTAAGAATGAACCCTAAGATAACAACTGTATGCTAAGCTGACAGGCTAACACACAGTATTTATGAAATAAAGGCCTCTCAGTCATGAAATCAAATGTTACATCAGTACTCGTGAGTTCCAGCAGGTGCTGCTCTCTTTTCTGGGTTCAGCCTCAAAGGCTAACACAGCTCATGCTAACACTGCTAATGCTAAAGCTAACATGCTAACACTGTATTTGTTTATGGTTGAAGGGAACAGATTGTAACATGTGACCATCCTGCTGTGGTTTGAGCCTAAAGAATTATTTTCTGGTTCTACAGAGAACTCGTTTTTCTCTCAACAGCAGATGGTTAATTAATGAGACGGATGTGAGATGGTTCTCTGTAGAACCCTTTGACCCGGTGCTGCTGTAAACTGTTGACAGGGTTTCTGATCAGTAAATAAAGACAACAGAACAGTGCTCAAGAAAAAGTTCTGGTTCTCTGTAGAACCTGTTTATGAAGAACAGACTGTTCAGAGAGTTTCATGTCTGTTGTTGTGTCCTGTCCTGGTTCTGTCGTACTGTGGAGAACCTTCAGGCATCACACACACGCTCCGTTATGTAACGTCCATATCTGCTCTGTGTTCTTTACAGCAGAGACCCTGACCCACCTGGTCCTGACAGAACACTCATCATGACAAACAGCCAGTCCCTCTCAGCTCACTGAAGGTCTACGTGGAACCATCTGGTCCTACAGAGAACCTGGTTGGTACCTCACAGGTCACAGTTACCTGTGTTGAACCGTTACAGTTTAAAGTTTATGTGTAAGAGAAGCTGGACACACTTACCTGGCCGGCAGAATCCAGGTGAGTCCAGGTGTGTCGGCTGTGTCCGGTTCCTGCTGTCGATCCTCAGACACACGGCTCTCCCTCTGTGGCTGTTCCTCCTCCCCCTCCTCACACTCCCCCTCCCCCACCTCCCTCGTCCCTGTCTCACCTTGTTCCAGGTATGAAGGAGGGGGCGGGGCTTAGTTTGACTGACAGTTTGTTGCTTCTTTCTCCAGATTCAAATTCAAACAAGCTTTATTGACACGAGTGCAGCTCAGTTTCACCCTGCAGACACACAGTGAGAGGAACAAACACAGCAACATGTTCACATCATGTGTCTGTTGAGTGCTGTTTGTAGTCTCACTTTAAAGAGACAGTGACTGGTTTAACCCGTCAAATTGAAACACAGCAGGATGTTAATGTGAATATTGTTCTAATAAATTTGACTGACAGCTTTATGAACACATGAACTATCAGAAGATTATAAAATCTGAGTCGATGTTTTCACTTCACTGAGCCGACAAAACTACATTTATGTTTTACAACTTTAACCCTTCAGTGACTCGCGTGAAGTTACCGAGACGATCACACACTGAGCCTTATTGATTACTGATCAGACCCAAAGACAACACACACACACACACACACACACACACACAGATAAAGAGCTCAGTAAAAACACAGGTGATGAAACAAAGACAGGTGAGGAGGTTTCTCTCTCTCTGTGTGTGTCTCTGCAGGCTGCAGCATGTCTCGCCGTCCCCTCAGGCGCAGGAAGGCAGTGACTCAACACACTGACTGCGTTCACTTCAGTTTACAGGACGAAGGTAACGTCTCTGTTACAGGATCAGTCTGAGTGAGATTCACACTAACATTCAGAACATCCACACAGCAGTGAAGGTACAACACAGTGATGTTGTCCTGAGTGGAGAATGAAGCCACACCCCCTGTGTGTGATGTCATCTGTAGGCTTGTTGTGGTACAGTCCAGCAGTGCGTGCATGTTAGTGCATGTGTGTCTCTGTGTGTGTGTCCCAACAGCAGGCTAAACAAGTGCCGCTCTGCACTGGGCTCATACGGCGATTAACTGCTGACAAAGGCAGCGGCGTTGTTGTAAAGTGTAGCGCCCACCTTTCAGGTATGACAATTTACACTTCATGACATCCAGCTGTAGTTTTAATATAAAACACCTTTATTGATTCCTTATTGTTTTAACATTTCATTACAGACACTTAGATTAAATTCTGTCCCATCATCATTGATGTAGGAGAAACAGAGGAAGATCCTATGACAAACTTTTTATTAACTTCGATATGAAAACAAAGACACGTGAAGACAAACAGAATAAATACTCGATGTTTCAGTGGTAAAGTGTCAACAGCTGCTCCGTCAGCTCCAACAGGACGGACGACGGTGAACGACCACCGGCATTCAGCAGTGAGCGGAAAAACCGCCTCCACATCCTGGAAAACATGTCGCTGCACAGAGAGGAAGGTTTATTACTCCCATGTCCAATTTAAACCAGATTTAACACATCAAATAAACTAGGTTTAACAGGTGGAAAAAAAACAGGTGTAACACATGAAATAAACCAGGTTTAACACATGAAATAAACCAGGTTTAACGGGTGAAAGAAACCAGGTCTAACGGGTGAAAGAAACCAGGTGTAACACATGAAATAAACTAGGTTTAACAGGTGAAAAAAACCAGGTGTAACACATGAAATAAACCAGGTTTAACACATGAAATAAACCAGGTTTAACGGGTGAAAGAAACCAGGTTTATCAGGTGAAATAAACCAGGTTTAACACATGAAATAAACTAGGTTTAACAGGTGAAAGAAACCAGGTTTAACACGTCAAATAAACTAGGTTTAACGGGTGAAAGAAACCAGGTTTAACGGGTGAAAGAAACCACGTTTAACACATGAAATAAACCAGGTTTAACACGTCAAATAAACCAGGTTTAACAGGTGAAATAAACCAGGTTTAACACGTCAAATAAACTAGGTTTAACGGGTGAAAGAAACCAGGTTTAACGGGTGAAATAAACCAGGTTTAACAGGTGAAATAAACTAGGTTTAACAGGTGAAAGAAACCAGGTTTAACGGGTGAAATAAACCAGGTTTAACAGGTGACATAATCCAGGTTTAACACGTCAAATAAACTAGGTTTAACGGGTGAAATAAACCAGGATTAACGTGTGAAATAAACCAGGTTTAACACATGAAATAAACCAGGTTTAACAGGTGAAATAAACCAGTTTTAACAGGTGAAAGAAACCAGGTCTAACAGGTGAAATAAACCAAGATTAACAGGTGAAATAAACCAGGTTTAATGGGTGAAATAAACCAGGTTTAACAGGTGAAAGAAACCAGGTTTATCAGGTGAAAGAAACCAGGTTTAACCCATGAAATAAACCAGGTTTAACGGGTGAAATAAACCAGGTTTATCAGGTGAAATAAACCAGGTTTAACAGGTGAAAGAAACCAGGTTTATCAGGTGAAATAAACCAGGTTTAACACATGAAATAAACTAGGTTTAACAGGTGAAATAAACCAGGATTAACGGGTGAAAGAAACCAGGATTAACGTGTGAAATAAACCAGGTTTAACACATGAAATAAACCAGGTTTAACAGGTGAAAGAAACCAGGATTAACGGGTGAAATAAACCAGGATTAACAGGTGAAATAAACCAGGTTTAATGTGTGAAAGAAACCAGGTTTAACGGGTGAAATAAACCAGGTTTATCAGGTGAAATAAACCAGGTTTAACGGGTGAAATAAACCAGGTTTAACGGGTGACATAAACCAGGTTTAACACATGAAATAAACCAGGTTTAACAGGTGAAAGAAACCAGGTTTAATGGGTGAAAGAAACCAGGTTTAACGGGTGACATAAACCAGGTTTATCAGGTGAAATAAACCAGGTTTAACACATGAAATAAACCAGGTTTAACAGGTGAAATAAACCAGGATTAACAGGTGAAATAAACCAGGATTAACGTGTGAAATAAACTAGGTTTAACAGGTGAAATAAACCAGGTTTAACGGGTGAAAGAAACCAGGTTTATCAGGTGAAATAAACCAGGTTTAACAGGTGAAATAAACCAGGATTAACGTGTGAAATAAACCAGGTTTAACAGGTGAAATAAAACAGGTTTAACAGGTGAAAGAAACCAGGATTAACAGATGAAATAAACCAGGTTTATCAAGTGAAATAAACCAGGTTTAACGGGTGAAATAAACCAGGTTTAACAGGTGAAATAAACCAGGTTTATCAGGTGAAATAAACCAGGATTAACACATGAAATAAACCAGGTTTAACAGGTGAAAGAAACCAGGATTAACGTGTGAAATAAACCAGGTTTAACACATGAAATAAACCAGGTTTAACAGGTGAAAGAAACCAGGATTAACGGGGGAAAGAAACCAGGTTTAACGGGTGAAATAAACCAGGTTTAACAGGTGAAATAAACCAGGTTTAACAGGTGAAAGAAACCAGGATTAACGGGTGAAATAAACCAGGTTAATCAGGTGAAATAAACCAGGTTTAACAGGTGAAAGAAACCAGGTTTAACAGGTGAAAGAAACCAGGTTTAACAGGTGAAATAAACCAGGTTTAACAGGTGACATAATCCAGGTTTAACGGGTGAAATAAACCAGGTTTAACAGGTGAAATAAACCAGGTTTAACGGGTGAAATAAACCAGGTTTATCAGGTGAAATAAACCAGGTTTAACAGGTAAAATAAACCAGGTTTAACGGGTGAAAGAAACCAGGTTTAACGGGTGAAAGAAACCAGGTTTAACAGGTGATATAATCCAGGTTTAACGGGTGAAATAATCCAGGTTTAACAGGTGATATAATCCAGGTTTAACAGGTGATATAATCCAGGTTTAATGGGTGAAATAAACCAGGTTTAACAGGTGAAATCAACCAGGTAAATGAGGTCTAACAGTTGTTACCAGGGTTCGTCTCCACTGAAGCACTCTGCTGTCCAGCCGTTGGCGTCTTTCACTGGGACCATCTTGCTGTTGGTCAGCAGCAGGTGGACAGTTTCAGCCAGGCCCACCAGGTCCACCTGACAGATAGAGAGGGGAGGGGTTAGTATCTACCAATCCCAGTGAAGGAGGCGGGGTCTGTGCAGAGTGGACAGATGTGTTGTGGGGGTACCAGCTGTGGCGTGTCGGTTGGCTGCAGCAGACCCAGACTGATGTAAGTCTGAGCTGAGGGGACCTGCTGGACGGATCCGATGACACCCTGGAGGTCCAGATCCACCGAGGACGACCAGTCCACCGGAAACACCCAGTCAGGAATCAGGAAACCTCTGAGGGAACAACAAGGATCAAACACAAACAACAGGGTCAATGAGACTCGTGTTTACTGTGAGGCTCAGTCATGACCCCCCCCCCCCCCCCCCCCGACCTACCTTTGAGAACAGGTGAGGATGTTTGGCTGCAGCGCTCCATGCAACAGCCTGCAGCAGTGAAGCTGTGACACCAGCTGCAGCAGGCCTACAGCTTTATAACCCACCGACACCTCACTGGTAACACACTCTGTCAGCTCCTACACACACACACACACACACACATACTTTTGGTATTAGAACTGGGAGGACATATTTATTGATTTCCTTTACTAAAACTGTTCTCCATTTCAAACACGAACTTTATTCTAAGGCTAAGGGCCAGTCCCAATACCCCCCTTAGCCCTATCCCTTGGCCCTACCCCTACATTTGTGTGTTCCTGCGAGGGGTAGTGGTTAGGCTGACCAAACGTCCTCTTTTGCCCGGACATGTCCACTTTTCACATCCCGTCCAGGGCGCCCGGGGGATTTTTATAAACTGATGATAATGTCCGGTTTTCCGTGTGTTTGTGTGTGTGTTAGAGTGTGGCACGGGCCACTTATTTCTGTCTGAACCTGAACCGAGCCCGACATTATTTAATGACCAAAGCACTGAGTCTGTGTCACACAATTGTTATGGTTACAGGCTATTTAACAGGCCAGGCAAATAAAACAAAATAAGATAAAATATGAAAAACCTGTCTTCCTCTTTTATTTTATTTTCAGCGTTTAATCAAGGCGGAGGCGGGCGGCTGGAGGTCCGAGACTTCCAGAGAGGGGAGAGGTAGAAACAAACAGCCAGTGTGTGTGTCTGTGTGTGTTATGTTCAGGTGTTGTCATGTAAATAACAGTGCCCAAGCAACAAACAGGACAGACAATAGGATTTTATTTATTTTTACAATACATTTTCACTGAAAGCTGACCGAATCCGACCCGAGCTCGAATACAATTTATACACTTTTGACTGAACCCGGCCGACCCGTCGGGTAGGCCTACTGTTGGGACCCGTCGGGCTCGGATCGCCACACTCTAGTGTGTGTATGTGTCCCCTATCTATAGAGGCCTATCTGAATTTCTGTCTTTGAGAGATATTATTTTGTAATATAACTGAATTTTCTATCCATACATATAAATTTTAAATATATTAAAATTATAAGGCATCTTTGAGTAAACTGCGAGTATCATTTAAGTAGGCTATGTCGTGGCTGGCCGAGTGTCCTCTTTTTTGGAAATCAAAATATGGTCACCCTAGTAGTGGTGTCCCAATTCGTTTTTGCATGTAGGGGTAGGGGGCATAACGAGGGGTAGTGGTGTCCCAATTCCTTTTTGCGTGTAGGGGTAGGGGGCATAACGAGGGGTAGTGGGTATGAAACTAGCCCTTCGGAGCGAGGGATTTCAGATGCTGACTTGCCAGCGAGGGGTAGACGTCGCCATGGCTACCACCAAGCAAGAGATGGGGACAAAAGTTAATACATAGCTAACGTTACCATCGTCGGGTTGCTTGTTAGCTAGCTAGCTAGCTTGCAAAATTGTTGGATTTTTCACATTACGATAACACGTTAGCTAGCTAGCAGAAGTTCCCTGTCGTCTGCAGTTCATCAAACGAAGCATGATGAATGCGGCAAACGCGATCAGTAGGGTGAACTCAACCAGAGACTCCATTGTAGATGCCGGTTGGAAATGTAGATGGCTCGCAGCTTCCTGTTTAAAATAGTTACGTATGCATGAACGTAACTGGTGCGCTGACGTAGTGAGTGGTGTCCCAATTCCTAGGGAAAGGTTTCAACTCCTACCCCTCGTTGCTTCATTTTGAGGGCCAAGGAGTAGTGGGCAAGGGGGGTTATTGAGATTGGGCCTAAATCATTCAAACCATTTTTCAAAATCATCTTTGAGAAAAAGTTCCTGCAGTGCAAGTGTGGTGTTAGGTTTGTGTCTCCGCAGTGCAAGTGTGGTGTTAGGTTTGTGTCCCCGCAGTGTCAGGTTTGTGTCCCTGCAGTGCCAGTGTGGTGTTAGGTTTGTGTCCCCGCAGTGCAAGTGTGGTGTTAGGTTTGTGTCCCTGCAGTGCAAGTGTGGTGTTAGGTTTGTGTCCCCGCAGTGTCAGCGTGGTGTTAGATTTGTGTCCCCGCAGTGTCAGCGTGGTGTTAGGTTTGTGTCCCTGCAGTGCCAGCGTGGTGTCAGGTTTGTGTCCCTGCAGTGTCAGCGTGGTGTCAGGTTTGTGTCCCTGCAGTGTCAGCGTGGTGTCAGGTTTGTGTCCCTGCAGTGTCAGCGTGGTGTTAGGTTTGTGTCCCCGCAGTGTCAGCGTGGTGTTAGGTTTGTGTCCCTGCAGTGCCAGTGTGGTGTCAGGTTTGTGTCCCTGCAGTGTCAGGTTTGTGTCCCTGCATTGCCAGGTTTGTGTCCCCGCAGTGTCAGTGTGGTGTCAGGTTTGTGTCCCTGCAGTGCCAGTGTGGTGTCAGGTTTGTGTCCCTGCAGTGTCAGGTTTGTGTCCCTGCATTGCCAGGTTTGCGTCCCCGCAGTGTCAGTGTGGTGTCAGGTTTGTGTCCCTGCATTGCCAGGTTTGTGTCCCCGCAGTGTCAGTGTGGTGTCAGGTTTGTGTCCCTGCAGTGTCAGTGTGGCATCAGGTTTGTGTCCCCGCAGTGCAAGTGTGGTGTTAGGTTTGTGTCCCTGCATTGCCAGGTTTGTGTCTCTGCAGTGTCAGTGTGGCATCAGGTTTGTGTCCCCGCAGTGCCAGTGTCCTCACTGCGTCATCACTGCGGAGCAGCACAATTAATCATATAATAATAACAATCATGACTTTGGCTCCTCAGGATTATTTGACGGTGATCTGTTGTGATGTTGTCTCCTAATAGGATGATAGGATGCAAACCTGAGGACCTGAACGGGGACCTGAACAGGAAGTGACTCACAGTGAACATGTGACCCGCTGGGCTGGAGTAGACGGTGACACAGCCGTCCAGGAACAGGAAACAGCTGATCAGAGGAAGACTCTCTGCGCTGGGCGAGTTCGCCTTCAGACGCTGAAACTGGTGGAAGTCCCAGGTGGTGGAGCAGCTGTCCACCTGCAGCAGGTAAACACAGGAGACAGCACCTGTCACCATGGAGACCAGGACCCTGATGCCCACAGCTGTGAGGACGTGTCCCCCCAAAGTGAACATGTGAATGAATGTGCAGCTTCACCTTGAGGACAGCGTATCCGTCCTCTGTCGCTCCTTTATAGACGGAGAAACTTCCTCCATCCACAACTCTGGAGTAGACGTGATACAGCTCGCCCCCTGGTGGACACAACACACCATCAATAATCAATAATCAATAACCTGTGATCAATAATCCATAATAACAGCTGCTGGTAGAAGGATCTGTTCAGATGGACGTGATAATCGATCGGGTGATGTGAATGTAATGTTACCCAGCATCACACAGCTGTGCTCCTCCACAGCAGGAAGTGGGCGGGACTCTGAGTGGAAGTCTGGACAGGAAGTGACATCACAGAGGTCCAGCAGATGTCGCTGCACATCCGGGTCACATGGATCCACAACGCCCCCCACTGCCACAGAGACATCACAACCAACTGTTATAATCACTCTAATGAGATTCATAACTCAGTGACTCACAGAGAGGTGTGGGCGGAGTCAGTTTACTCACCTGGTGATGGAGCCTGCTGCTCCTGCTGCTCCTGCTGCTCCTGGTCCTCCTGCAGTGGACTACAAAGTCCAGCTGACAGCAAGCTGGCCTCCACACTTGTCTCCTGGATGGGACTCAACTTGTCTCTGATTTTGGACACTGGTTTGGAGACGGTGGGGGGACAGGAGGTCTGGAGGTCTTCAGTCGTCCCCCCATGATGATCTGACAGAGCCGACAGTCCTGTTAGGCTCAGGTGGTATCGCTCTCTCTCTCTGTCCCCTCTCTGTCCTCTGCCTGTCCCCTCTCTGTCCTCTCTCTCTGTCCTCTCTCTCTGTCCTCTCCGTTCTCTTTCTCTGTCCTCTGCCTGTCCCCTCTCTGTCCTCTGCCTGTCCTCTCTCTCTGTCCCCTCTCTGTCCTCTGCCTGTCCTCTCTCTCTGTCCCCTCTCTGTCCTCTCTCTCTGTCCCCTCTCTGTCCCCTGCCTGTCCTCTCTCTCTCTCTGTCCCCTCTATGTCCCCTCTCTCTGTCATCTTTCTCTGTCCTCTTCCTGTCCTCTCTCTCTGTCCCCTCTCTGTCCTCTCTCTCTGTCCTCTCTCTGTCCCCTCTCTGTCCTCTGCCTGTCCCCTCTCTCTGTCCTCTGCCTGTCCCCTCTGTCCTCTTTCTCTGTCCTCTGCCTGTCCCCTCTCTGTCCTCTCTCTCTGTCCCCTCTCTGTCCTCTCCCTGTCCCCTCTCTGTCCTCTCTCTCTGTCCCCTCTCTGTCCTCTCCCTGTCCCCTCTCTGTCCCCTCTCTCTGTCCTCTGCCTGTCCCCTCTGTTCTCTTTCTCTGTCCTCTGCCTGTCCCCTCTCTGTCCTCTCTCTCTGTCCCCTCTCTGTCCTCTCCCTGTCCCCTCTCTCTGTCCTCTGCCTGTCCCCTCTCTCTGTCTTCTGCCTGTCCCCTCTCTGTCCTCTCTCTCTGTCCTCTCTCTGTCCTCTGCCTGTCCTCTCTCTCTGTCCCCTCTCTATCCTCTGCCTGTCCTCTCTCTCTGTCCCCTCTCTGTCATCTTTCTCTGTCCTCTCCCTGTCCTCTCTCTCTGTCCTCTGCCTGTCCTCTCTCTCTGTCCCCTCTCTGTCCTCTCTCTCTGTCCCCTCTCTGTCCTCTCTCCCTGTCCCCTCTCTGTTCTCTCTCTCTGTCCTCTCTCTGTCCCCTGCCTGTCCCCTCTCTCTGTCTTCTGCCTGTCCCCTCTCTGTCCTCTCTCCCTGTCCTCTCTCTCTGTCCTTTTTCTCTGTCCTCTGCCTGTCCCCTCTCTGTCCTCTCTCTCTGTCCTCTCTCTGTCATCTCTCCCTGTCCTCTCTCTGTCCTCTCCCTGTCCTCTCTCTGTCCTCTCTCCCTGTCCTCTCTCTCTGTCCTCTCCCTGTCCTCTCTCTGTCATCTCTCCCTGTCCTCTCTCTGTCCTCTCTCTCTGTCCTCTCTCTGTCCTCTCTCCCTGTCCTCTCTCTCTGTCCTCTCTCCCTGTCTTCTCTCTGTCCTCTCTCCCTGTCCTCTCTCTGTCCTCTCTCCCTGTCCTCTCTCTCTGTCCTCTCTCCCTGTCCTCTCCCTGTCCTCTCTCCCTGTCCTCTCTCCCTATCCTCTCTCCCTGTCCTCTCCCTGTCCTCTCTCTGTCCTCTCCCTGTCCTCTCTCTGTCCCCTCTCTCTGTCTTCTGCCTGTCCCCTCTCTGTCCTCTCCCTGTCCTCTCTCTCTGTCCTTTTTCTCTGTCCTCTGCCTGTCCCCTCTCTGTCCTCTCTCCCTGTCCTCTCTCTCTGTCCTCTCCCTGTCCTCTCTCTCTGTCCTCTCTCTGTCCTCTCTCCCTGTCCCCTCTCTGTCCTCTCCCTGTCCTCTCTCTGTCCCCTGCCTGTCCCCTCTCTCTGTCTTCTGCCTGTCCCCTCTCTGTCCTCTCTCTCTGTCCTTTTTCTCTGTCCTCTGCCTGTCCCCTCTCTGTCCTCTCTCCCTGTCCTCTCTCTCTGTCCTCTCTCCCTGTCCTCTCTCTGTCCTCTCTCCCTGTCCTCTCTCTGTCCTCTCTCTGTCCTCTCTCTCTGTCCTCTCTCCCTGTCCTCTCTCTCTGTCCTCTCTCTGTCCTCTCTCCCTGTCCTCTCTCTGTCCTCTCTCTGTCCTCTCTCTCTGTCCTCTCTCTCTGTCCTCTCTCCCTGTCCTCTCTCTCTGTCCTCTCTCCCTGTCCTCTCCCTGTCCTCTCTCCCTGTCCTCTCTCTCTGTCCTCTCTCTGTCCTCTCTCTCTGTCCTCTCTCCCTGTCCTCTCTCCCTGTCCTCTCTCTCTGTCCTCTCTCTGTCCTCTCTCCCTGTCCTCTCTCTGTCCTCTCTCCCTGTCCTCTCCCTGTCCTCTCTCTCTGTCCTCTCTCCCTGTCCTCTCTCTCTGTCCTCTCCCTCTGTCCTCTCTCCCTGTCCTCTCTCTCTGTCCTCTCTCCCTGTCCTCTCTCTCTGTCCTCTCCCTGTCCTCTCTCTCTGTCCTCTCCCTGTCCTCTCTCTGTCCTCTCTCCCTGTCCTCTCTCTGTCCTCTCTCCCTGTCCTCTCTTCCTGTCCCCTCTCCCTGTCCTCTCTCTGTCCTCTCTCCCTGTCCTCTCTCTGTCCTCTCTCTCTGTCCTCTCTCCCTGTCCTCTCCCTGTCCTCTCTCCCTGTCCTCTCTCTCTGTCCTCTCTCTGTCCTCTCTCCCTGTCCTCTCTCCCTGTCCTCTCTCTCTGTCCTCTTTCTCTGTCCTCTCTCCCTGTCCTCTCTCTGTCCTCTCTCTCTCTGTCCTCTCTCCCTGTCCTCTTTCTGTCCTCTCTCCCTGTCCTCTCTCCCTGTCCTCTCTCTGTCCTCTCTCTCTGTCCTCTCTCCGTTCTCTCTCTCTGTCCTCTCTCCCTGTCCTCTCTCCCTGTCCTCTCTCTCTGTCCTCTCTCTGTCCTCTCTCCCTGTCCTCTCTCCGTCCTCTCTCTCTGTCCTCTCTCCCTGTCCTCTCTCCGTTCTCTCTCTCTGTCCTCTCTCCCTGTCCTCTCTCTCTGTCCTCTCTCCCTGTCCTCTCTCCCTGTCCTCTCTCTGTCCTCTCTCTCTGTCCTCTCTCCGTTCTCTCTCTCTGTCCTCTCTCTGTCCTCTCTCCCTGTCCTCTCTCTGTCCTCTCTCCCTGTCCTCTCTCCCTGTCCTCTTTCTGTCCTCTCTCCGTCCTCTCTCTCTGTCCTCTCTCCCTGTCCTCTCCCTGTCCTCTCTCTCTGTCCTCTCTCTGTCCTCTCTCTCTGTCCTCTCCGTTCTCTCTCCCTGTCCTCTCTCCCTGTCCTCTCTCCCTGTCCTCTCTCTCTGTCCTCTCTCTCTGTCCTCTCTCCCTGTCCTCTGCTTGACACAGTTCAGCTGTTTACAGTTGGGTCCTGATAAAGTTAATGTCAGTTCAGCAGCCTCCTGCACCACACTGCTCTCTGGTGGTGTGAGGTATGAACTACATCTACAGCCTCTCCTCTCAGTCAAGTAGTTATTTTAAGGTTAGTTTAGTTTTACTTCTACTTGAGTCAGTATCATAACAGAGTAGGGATACTTTTACTCAAGTAGTTTTCATCAGTCAGCGTGTGAAGGTCAGAACAGACGATGTTAAAGTTCACAGACTGAATCTCACCTGCAGCTGTGTCACAGTCCAGAGAGACGAGCTCTGCTGCAGTCTGTAGACGAAAAACACAACATGTGAAGACTGAAGGCTGGATTACTGTAACTCTCTATTATCAGGTAGCTCTAGTAAGTCCTTAAAAACTCTCCAGCTAATTCAGAATGCAGCAGCACGTGTACTAACAGGAACTAAGAAACAAGATCATATTTCTCCTGTTTTAGCTTCTCTGCACTGGCTCCCTGTAAAATCCAGAATTGAATTTAAAATCCTACTGTTAACTTATAAAGCTCTAAATGGTCAAGCTCCGTCATATCTTAGAGAGCTCATAGTGCCATATTATCCCACCAGAACACTGCGCTCTGAGAACGCAGGGTTACTCGTGGTCCCTAAAGTCTCCAAAAGTAGATCAGGAGCCAGAGCCTTCAGCTATCAGGCTCCTCTCCTGTGGAATCATCTTCCTGTTACGGTCCGGGAGGCAGACACCGTCTCCACATTTAAGACTAGACTTAAGACTTTCCTCTTTGATAAAGCTTATAGTTAGGGCTGGCTCAGGCTTGCCCTGTACCAGCCCCTAGTTAGGCTGACTTAGGCCTAGTCTGCCGGAGGACCCCCCTATAATACACCGGGCACCTTCTCTCCTTCTCTCTCTCTCTCTCTCTCTCTCTCTCTCTCTCTCTCTCTCTCTCTCTCTCTCGTATTCTATTACTGCATCTTGCTAACTCGGCCATTCTGGATGTCACTAACTCGGCTTCTTCTCCGGAGCCTTTGTGCTCCACTGTCTCTCAGATTAACTCATATCACAGCGGTGCCTGGACAGCGTGACGTGTGTGGTTGTGCTGCTGCCGTGGTCCTGCCAGATGCCTCCTGCTGCTGCTGCCATCATTAGTCATTAGTCATACTTCTACTGTTATTATACACATATGACTATTGTCACACATGTATACTGCCAGATATTAATACATACTTTCAACATATTGTACCACAGTAGCCAGAACTATAACTATAATATTATTACTTTCATTAATGTTGTTGTAAGCTACTGTCATTACCTGCATCTCTCTCTCTCTGTCTCTCTCTCTCTCTCTCTGTCTCTCTCTGTCTCATTGTGTCATATGGATTACTGTTAATTTATTATGCTGATCTGTTCTGTACGACATCTATTGCACGTCTGTCCGTCCTGGAAGAGGGATCCCTCCTCAGTTGCTCTTCCTGAGGTTTCTACTGTTTTTTTCCCTGTTAAAGGGTTTTTTTGGGGAGTTTTTCCTGATCAGCTGTGAGGGTCATAAGGACAGAGGGATGTCGTATGCTGTAAAGCCCTGTGAGGCAAATTGTGATTTGTGATATTGGGCTTTATAAATAAAATTGAAAATTGAATTGAATTGAAGAGAGACTCCATCCATCCATCCATCCATCCATCCATCCATCATCTATCCTTCCATCCATCATCCATCCATCCATCGATCATCCACCCATCCATCATCATCCAGCATCCATCAATCATCCAACCATCATCCATCCATCATCCATCCATCCATCATCCATCCTCCATCCATCCATCATCCATCCATCCATCCATCAATCATCCATCCATCCATCATCTATCCTTCCATCCATCATCTATCCTTCCATCCATCCATCATCCATCAATCATCCATCCATCATCCATCCATCATCTATCCTTCCATCCATCATCCATCCATCCATCGATCATCCACCCATCCATCATCATCCAGCATCCATCAATCATCCAACCATCATCCATCCATCATCCATCCATCCATCATCCATCCTCCATCCATCCATCATCCATCCATCCATCCATCAATCATCCATCCATCCATCATCTATCCTTCCATCCATCATCTATCCTTCCATCCATCCATCATCCATCAATCATCCATCCATCATCCATCCATCATCTATCCTTCCATCCATAATCCATCCATTTATCCATCATCCATCCATCCATCATCCATAATCTATCCATCTATCCATCATCCATCCATCCATCCATCCATCAATCATCCATCCATCATCTATCCTTCCATCCATAATCCATCCATCTATCCATCATCCATCCATCCATCATCCATAATCCATCCATCTATCCATCATCCATCCATCCTCCATCCATCCATCATCCATCCATCATCTATCCTTCCATCCATCATCCATCAATCATCCATCCATCATCCATCCTTCCATCCATAATCCATCCATCTATCCATCATCCATCCATCCATCATCCATAATCTATCCATCTATCCATCATCCATCCATCCATCCATCCATCCATCAATCATCCATCCATCATCCATCCATCATCTATCCTTCCATCCATAATCCATCCATCTATCCATCATCCATCCATCCATCATCCATAATCCATCCATCTATCCATCATCCATCCATCCTCCATCCATCCATCATCATCCATCCATCCATCCATCCATCCATCATCTATCCTTCCATCCATCATCCATCAATCATCCATCCATCATCTATCCTTCCATCCATCATCCATCCATCCATCGATCATCCACCCATCCATCATCATCCAGCATCCATCAATCATCCAACCATCATCCATCCATCCATCCATCCATCAATCCATCCATCCTCCATCCATCCATCCATCCATCATCCATCCATCCATCCATCCTCCATCCATCCATCCATCCATCCATCATCCATCAATCATCCATCCATCCATCATCTATCCTTCCATCCATCATCCATCAATCATCCATCATCATCTATCCTCCCATCCATAATCCATCCATCTATCATCATCCATCCATCCATCCATCCATCATATATCCTTCCATCCATCATCCATCAATCATCCATCCATCATCCATCCATCATCTATCCTTCCATCCATAATCCATCCATCTATCCATCATCCATCCATCCATCATCCATAATCCATCCATCTATCCATCATCCATCCATCCATCATCCATCCATCCATCATCTATCCTTCCATCCATCATCCATCCATCCATCGATCATCCACCCATCCATCATCATCCAGCATCCATCAATCATCCAACCATCATCCATCCATCCATCATCCATCCATCCATCATCCATCCATCCATCCATCCTCCATCCATCCATCATCCATCCATCCATCCATCCATCATCCATCAATCATCCATCCATCCATCATCTATCCTTCCATCCATCATCTATCCTTCCATCCATCATCCATCAATCATCCATCCATCATCCATCCATCATCTATCCTTCCATCCATAATCCATCCATCCATCCATCATCCATAATCTATCCATCTATCCATCATCCATCCATCCATCAATCATCCATCCATCATCCATCCATCATCTATCCTTCCATCCATAATCCATCCATCTATCCATCATCCATCCATCCATCATCCATAATCCATCCATCTATCCATCATCCATCCATCCATCCATCATCTATTCTTCCATCCATCATCCATCAATCATCCATCCATCATCTATCCTTCCATCCATAATCCATCCATCTATCCATCATCCATCCATCCATCATCCATAATCCATCCATCTATCCATCATCCATCCATCCATCATCCATCCATCCATCATCTATCCTTCCATCCATCATCCATCCATCCATCGATCATCCACCCATCCATCATCATCCAGCATCCATCAATCATCCAACCATCATCCATCCATCCATCCATCATCCATCCATCCATCAATCCATCCATCCATCCTCCATCCATCCATCATCCATCAATCATCCATCCATCCATCATCTATCCTTCCATCCATCATCTATCCTTCCATCCATCATCCATCAATCATCCATCAATCATCCATCCATCATCTATCCTTCCATCCATAAACCATCCATCTATCCATCATCCATCCATCCATCATCCATAATCCATCCATCTATCCATCATCCATCCATCCATCCATCAATCATCCATCCATCATCCATCCATCATCTATCCTTCCATCCATAATCCATCCATCTATCCATCATCCATCCATCCATCATCCATAATCCATCCATCTATCCATCATCCATCCATCCTCCATCATCCATCCATCATCCATCAATCATCCATCCATCCATCATCTATCCTTCCATCCATCATCTATCCTTCCATCCATCATCCATCCATCATCCATCCATCATCTATCCTTCCATCCATCCATAATCCATCCATCTATCCATCATCCATCCATCCATCATCCATAATCCATCCATCTATCCATCCATCCATCCATCCATCCATCAATCATCCATCCATCATCTATCCTTCCATCCATAATCCATCCATCTATCCATCATCCATCCATCCATCATCCATAATCCATCCATCTATCCATCATCCATCCATCCATCCATCCATCATCTATCCTTCCATCCATCATCCATCCATCCATCGATCATCCACCCATCCATCATCATCCAGCATCCATCAATCATCCAACCATCATCCATCCATCATCCATCCATCCATCATCCATCCATCCATCCATCCATCATCCATCCATCCATCAATCCATCCATCCATCCTCCATCCATCCATCATCCATCCATCATCTATCCATCATCTATCCTTCCATCCATAATCCATCCATCCATCCATCCATCATCCATAATCCATCCATCTATCTATCCATCCATCATCTATCCTTCCATCCATCATCCATCCATCCATCATCCACCCATCCATCATCATCCAGCATCCATCAATCATCCATCCATCTATCCATCCATCATCCATCCATCATCTATACTTCCATCCATCATCCATCAATCATCCATCAATCATCCATCCATCATCCATCCATCCATCATCCATCCATCCATCATCCATCAATCATCCATCAATCATCCATCCATCATCCATCCATCATCCATCCATCCATCAATCATCCATCCATCCATCCATCCATCATCTATCCTTCCATCCATCATCCATCCATCATCCATCAATCATCCATCCATCATCTATCCTTCCATCCATAATCCATCCATCCATCCATCATCCATAATCCATAATCCATCCATCTATCCATCATCCATCCATCCATCATCTATCCTTCCATCCATCATCCATCCATCCATCGATCATCCACCCATCCATCATCATCCAGCATCCATCAATCATCCAACCATCATCCATCCATCCATCATCCATCCTCCATCCATCCATCCATCCTCCATCCATCCATCCATCCATCCATCATCCAGTTTCATGTGTACGATGTGATGTGTTGATGTTCTTAAAGGAACAAACCTGAGAGAGTTCAGATGTACCGACTCCACCTGAGAGACAAAACACACATCAGAGCCACAGTGAGAACAGCAGGGGCTCACCTGGACCAGAGACTCACCTGGACCAGAGGCTCACCTGGACCAGGGACTCACCTGGACCAGAAACTCACCTGATCGTGGATACTGGATCCGTAGACACAGTCTAAAAACATCGTCCTGCAGCTCATCTGGAGATGTTTCAGAGTTTCTGTTTGAGGGTGAAACATTAACATATGAAGAGTTCGTTATCACCTGATGATCAGGTAATAATCAGGTGATGATCAGGTGATGATCAGGTAATAATCAGGTGATGATCAGGTAATAATCAGGTGATGATCAGGTAATAATCAGGTGATGATCAGGTGATGATCAGGTAATAATCAGGTGATGATCAGGTAATAATCAGGTGATGATCAGGTGATGATCAGGTAATAATCAGGTGATGATCAGGTAATAATCAGGTGATGATCAGGTGATGATCAGGTAATAATCAGGTGATGATCAGGTAATAATCAGGTGATGATCAGGTAATAATCAGGTAATAATCAGGTAATAATCAGGTGCTGATCAGGTAATAATCAGGTGATGATCAGGTGATGATCAGGTGATGATCAGGTAATAATCAGGTAATAATCAGGTGCTGATCAGGTAATAATCAGGTGATGATCAGGTGATGATCAGGTAATAATCAGGTGATGATCAGGTGATGATCAGGTGATGATCACCTGATCATCACCTGATGATCACCTGATGATCACCTGATGATCAGGTGATGATCAGGAGAGTGTGTGTTTATTACCCAGCAGGCTGTGCAGCAGCAGGCTGAGGCTCATCATAGATCTGGAAGGAGGAGGCAGCTGCAGGTCCGGCAGAGTCACTGATCTGAGAGGCTTCCTGGTCCACCTGCAGAGACACACACCTGCCTGACATCACCTGAACATGTACCTGTCACAGTCACACCTGTGTGCTGACCCTGATGTCTCAGAGATGTTCTCTGTGAACACTGGCGTCCACCTCAATGGACAGATAACTTATGCTGAGCTCTCTGGTGCAAACTCTCAGTCTGATGCACCTGTGATGTCACACTGTCCTGGAGGTCACCTGTACATCACTGCAGCCAGGTGAGACCTTTAACTAGTGGAGGTCAACAAGGACAAAATTTACAGGTAATAAGTGGGTGCACGCAGCAGCAGGAGGAGGAGGAGGAGGAGGAGGAGTATCAGTATGATCAGTGCACCTGTTGACTCCTCCTGAGCAGCAGAAGTTTCTTCTTGAACTCCAGCTCCTGACTCAGCTGCTCCTTCACCTCCTTCAGCTGCTGCAGCTTTTCTGAAAGACACAAACACATGTGAACGTGTCAGTGAACATGACAGTGAGCGTGTCAGTGAACGTGTCAGTGAGCGTGTCAGTGAATGTGTCAGTGAACGTGACAGTGAACGTGTCAGTGAGCGTGACAGTGAACGTGTCAGTGAACGTGACAGTGAACGTGTCAGTGAGCGTGACAGTGAACGTGTCAGTGAGCGTGTGAGTGAACGTGTCAGTGAGTGTGACAGTGAATGTGACAGTGAACGTGTCAGTGAACATGTCAGTGAATGTGACAGTGAACGTGTCAGTGAGCGTGACAGTGAACGTGTCAGTGAGCGTGTCAGTGAGCGTGACAGTGAACGTGACAGTGAACGTGTCAGTGAGTGTGACAGTGAATGTGACAGTGAACGTGTCAGTGAACATGTCAGTGAATGTGACAGTGAACGTGTCAGTGAGCGTGACAGTGAACGTGTCAGTGAGCGTGTCAGTGAGCATGTCAGTGAACGTGACAGTGAGCGTGACAGTGAACGTGACAGTGAACGTGTCAGTGAGCGTGTCAGTGGACTCACCATCCAGCTGCTGTTTTTGTCGTTGGTTGAATCTTTCGGCTCTCAGCTCTTCGAAGCTGAATTCTATTCCTCCTCTCATCAGCAGCTCTTTACAGTATGCGCTCACCTGAATGGCCCCGCCCTCACCCCGAAGCCCCGCCCCCCTGTCCAGGTGTGCCGACGGCTCGCTCTGATAGGCCGACCTGCAGTCAATAAGGAAACACGTGCAGGAGGTACACTAACAGCTGAGTTTAAATATGAATTAACTGTTTCTGTTTAATATGAGACACATAACATCGACCATCTCGACAGTCTTGTCCTCTGCCGTACTTTGAAAAGCTTGTAATGACACTAAATAAGAGACAATAACCTGTAAACAATCAGCTGGTTATATGAACAAACTACAAAATAAGAATGAGTCCTGTATGTCAAACACTCACTGTATGAGGACAGACGGTCCCACCTGCATCAACAGCCCCTCAGACATGACTGCACCTGGATCTGATGGACCAATCAGAACACAGCAGTCAGTTTCAACCAATCATTCATCAGCTAGAGTGACGTCATCGTCTACAGTCATCAATAACTACTGATCTAAAAACATTAATAACAGAACTAATGGACAGTTAAATAGTTAATAAAATTAAACAGTTTACTCTGTGATATAAATAATATTATAACTTCAGAATGCACAAAATTAATCACAGATAATGTGTTAATAACTTTCAGGTCAGGTATAATATCAGTGTAACGTTTACTGTTAAATCTCTTAAATAACCAGTAAAACACATTAAACAATCAGTAAAATGCCTTAAATATTAATGACCAGTTAAAGGCTTTTAATAACCAGTAAAACACAATAAATAAGCTCAGGTAAAGGACTGACATTTCATAGACACAATTGTTTGCATTATTTTACATGTTTGAAACATGAAATAAACGGATCAATAATGTGCTGGCTGCAGCCTGATGTTCAGCCGCTTTAAAAAACCTTAAATCTGCCTCTGAGAAAAATCTAAGCTGTTTTACCTTCAGCCAGGTGTTTCTGTCACCTGTTTTAAACACGTCATCAGACCTGTTTGAGTGTTGTTCATCAAAACAACAGAACAACGTGTCTGTGTGAAACTACTGTAAACCAAACCTCAGTTTGAGCCAGCATCAGTTCTGAACCCGTCATTCACTCACACAGACGAAACAAACAGACACGTTTACAGTCTGACAGAAGACTGGACGATATAAAGAGTCATGCGATGCGAACCGAACTGAAGAACACTTCATATTATTTCACATTCACATCAAACGTTATTAAATCACGGGCACGTTACTGCCAGCAAACACGTTAACATCTAAATGTCAGTTACTTGACCGGAGTTCGGCGAAGCTGTCAGAGACCGTCTCTGACGCTGTCTGTGTCGTAGCGTCACTTTAAACATGTTTAAATATAAACATCTCGTCACTGTCACGCGCTTTGATAAACACAGAGTTTCCTTTTCTCACCTTAAAGATGAAAATGTCCCAAAATACAAAACTAAATTCAAATCAGCCCGCTGTCAAAGCTGGGTTTAAACTTCCTGCGGCGGCTCTGATTGGACCAGTTCTTTACAGCGATTTATACGTCATTTCCGCTCCGGGTGACTCTTGTTACAGCGCCCCCGCTGGTTGGAAGGTGAACTGCACACTGACAGTGTTTATAAGACACACAAACACAAATAATAATAACACGTGTATAACTCATCATATCAGACACACTCACAGATTCACACTTTATATTTCACATACTGCTGAAACAAACTTCTGTTTGTCCCTTTAAAATATCTGTAAACAAACAGCACGGCAGACTGAAGCACAGTCGTGTTGTTTTATTTTAATTCATTTAATAACTTATATAATAACTGTTGTTATGTATTTAAGACATGTTCTCATTCTGATTTGTCAATAAAGTTCAGGAAGAAAACTAAACATGTCAGACACAAATACTACATGTGATATGAATTATAGTACCGACATATAAATAATCAATACAACATCGTATCATGGTATTTTGTGTGGTGATATTTTATCATTACGCAGACGCCAAAAAATGATTTGATTTGTTCTATTAATTATCAATACTGCAAATACCAATCAAACTTTTGTAGCCTCTCAGAATAATAAATGACTGAAGTGAGACGAACAGACAGAAAACTTTATGTTGTCAGAACAAACTGTTGATGATGACAGAGTGTTCCTTCAGGCAGAGGCGCAGAGACACAGGGGACATACCCCGTCCACCATTTACCACATGTACCCTCTAATGAAAACTGTATAATGGCTTTTATTTTGACAAAATTAAAAACATTTCCACCTTAAAAGGCAAAAACTTATCCAGAAAGCAGGAAATTATGTGTTTGAGGCTCAAAATTTAAATCAAAATGTAAAGTTTTATATGTGTCAACCCCAATATCCAAACAAAACTTTGGGGAAAAAATTTGCAGTTGAAAAAAAAGATAGATTGCAATATATTTTAGTAGACGTTATCCTAACGTATCAGAAAACATTTAAAATCACAATAATTTTGTCTAGTGACTTAAGTGTCATGACAATATCATATCAGACGACCTCTGGAGATTTTATATATGTGTGTAAATATATTATCAAAACAAAATATAAAGTATATTTCACTTTAATCAAAAGTAATAAATCTGACAGATTACTGTGATCATGTTATTATTAATCAATGTAATTAATGTAGTGAAGATGATGAAGTGAGAATCAGATCAGTGATGAAGATCCACCATGGCCGCTGTACAAACATTAACCTCACAGGTATGGAACCATTAAACCAGTAGAGTCCAGTGTTCCAGGATTGAAGTCCCAGTGTGACCCAAGTGTGGCCCCTGAGCCACATGTTGAGGACGTCACTTCTTCATCCTGCGGAGGCCTCTGATCCGGATCAGCAGGTCGTTAATGAAGTCCTGCAGAGAAACACACACAGCAATGATTCACAATGCAGACCTTACTGGTCTGAGTGGTTTCTGACAGTCAGTGACTGGTCCTGTTTCTGATGGTCAGTGACTGGTCCTATTTCTGATGGTCAGTTACTGGTCCTGTTTCTGATGGTCAGTGACTGGTCCTGTGTCTGATGGTCAGTGACTGGTCGGTCAGTGACTGGTCCTGTTTCTGACGGTCAGTGACTGGTCCTGTTTCTGACAGTCAGTTACTGGTCCTGTTTCTGATGGTCAGTGACTGGTCCTGTTTCTGACGGTCAGTGACTGGTCCTATTTCTGATGGTCAGTGACTGGTCCTGTTTCTGACGGTCAATGACTGGTCCTGTTTCTGATGGTCAGTTACTGGTCCTGTTTCTGACGGTCAGTTACTGGTCCTGTTTCTGACGGTCAATGACTGGTCCTGTTTCTGATGGTCAGTTACTGGTCCTGTTTCTGACGGTCAGTTACTGGTCCTGTTTCTGACAGTCAGTGACTGGTCCTGTTTCTGATGGTCAGTTACTGGTCCTGTTTCTGATGATGGTCAGTGACTGGTCCTGTTTCTGATGGTTAGTGACTGGTCCTGTTGCTGATGATGGTCAGTGACTGGTCCTGTTTCTGACGGTCAGTGACTGGTCCTGTTGCTGATGATGGTCAGTGACTGGTCCTGTTTCTGATGGTCAGTGACTGGTCCTGTTTCTGATGGTCAGTGACTGGTCCTGTTTCTGATGGTCAGTTACTGGTCCTGTTTCTGATGATGGTCAGTGACTGGTCCTGTTTCTGATGGTCAGTGATTGGTCCTGTTGCTGATGGTCAGTGACTGGTCCTGTTGCTGATGATGGTCAGTTACTGGTCCTGTTTCTGATGGTCAGTGACTGGTCCTGTTTCTGACGGTCAGTGACTGGTCCTGTTGCTGATGATGGTCAGTGACTGATCCTGTTTCTGATGGTCAGTGACTGGTCCTGTGTCTGACTGTCAGTGACTGGTCGGTCAGTGACTGGTCCTGTTTCTGATGGTCAGTGACTGGTCCTGTTTCTGACAGTCAGTGACTGGTCCTGTTTCTGATGGTCAGTGACTGGTCCTATTTCTGATGGTCAGTGACTGGTCCTGTTTCTGACGGTCAGTGACTGGTCCTGTTTCTGACGGTCAGTGACTGGTCCTGTTTCTGACAGTCAGTGACTGGTCCTGTTTCTGATGGTCAGTGATTGGTCCTGTTTCTGATGGTCAGTTACTGGTCCTGTTTCTGACGGTCAGTTACTGGTCCTGTTTCTGACAGTCAGTGACTGGTCCTGTTTCTGATGGTCAGTTACTGGTCCTGTTTCTGATGATGGTCAGTGACTGGTCCTGTTTCTGATGGTCAGTGATTGGTCCTGTTGCTGATGATGGTCAATGACTGGTCCTGTTTCTGACGGTCAGTGACTGGTCCTGTTGCTGATGATGGTCAGTGACTGGTCCTGTTGCTGATGGTCAGTTACTGGTCCTGTTTCTGACGGTCAGTGACTGGTCCTGTTTCTGATGGTCAGTTACTGGTCCTGTTTCTGATGATGGTCAGTGACTGGTCCTGTTTCTGATGGTCAGTGATTGGTCCTATTGCTGATGGTCAGTGACTGGTCCTGTTTCTGACGGTCAGTTACTGGTCCTGTTGCTGATGATGGTCAGTTACTGGTCCTGTTGCTGATGATGGTCAGTGACTGGTCCTGTTTCTTATGGTCAGTGACTGGTCCTGTTTCTGATGGTCAGTGACTTGTCCTGTTGCTGATGATGGTCAGTGACTGGTCCTGTTTCTGACAGTCAGTGACTGGTCCTGTTTCTGATGATGGTCAGTGACTGGTCCTGTTTCTGACGGTCAGTGACTGGTCCTGTTTCTGACGGTCAGTGACTTGTCCTGTTTCTGATGATGGTCAGTGACTGGTCCTGTTTCTGATGGTCAGTGACTGGTCCTGTTTCTGATGATGGTCAGTGACTGGTCCTGTTTCTGACGGTCAGTGACTGGTCCTGTTTCTGATGATGGTCAGTGACTGGTCCTGTTTCTGACGGTCAGTGACTTGTCCTGTTGCTGATGATGGTCAGTGACTGGTCCTGTTTCTGATGATGGTCAGTGACTGGTCCTGTTTCTGATGATGGTCAGTGACTGGTCCTGTTTCTGACGGTCAGTGACTGGTCCTGTTTCTGACGGTCAGTGACTTGTCCTGTTTCTGATGATGGTCAGTGACTGGTCCTGTTTCTGACGGTCAGTGACTGGTCCTGTTTCTGATGATGGTCAGTGACTGGTCCTGTTTCTGACGGTCAGTGACTGGTCCTGTTTCTGATGATGGTCAGTGACTGGTCCTGTTTCTGACGGTCAGTGACTTGTCCTGTTGCTGATGATGGTCAGTGACTGGTCCTGTTTCTGACGGTCAGTGACTGGTCCTGTTTCTGATGATGGTCAGTGACTGGTCCTGTTTCTGACAGTCAGTGACCAGTCTTGTTTCTGATGGTCAGTGACTGGTCCTGTTTCTGATGGTCAGGTTCAGGATTAAATATCAGAGAATAGTTGTAGCAATCCTACAGATTACTATATTTAAATATTCTTCATGTATTTGTTGACAAACACAGAGGCCTTATTGATTATTATAACCGATCAGAGAGAACATGAAGGAGAGATCTGAAGAGGTAGATGATGAGCTGTTACCTCTGTAGGTTTCTCACACTGCTTAAGAAGTGTCTGTAAGAAAAAGTCAGAGTTATATTTCTGTGTTTCAGCCCACTGATGAGCTTCAGCATAAAAATAATCTGATCCTCACGTTCAGTCTGGATCTCTGGTCAGAGTCGCTCACGTCCAGCAGCTCGTCGATGTCAATGTGCAGCTCAGGGACCTCCTCTTCCTCCTGCAGCACACAGGCTGAGCTGTTAGTCACAGGTCTGATCCCTCAACATGTTCACAGACACACCTGAGATCAAACTGAGCTACACCTGTTCAGTTTAACGCCACAGATGAGTCATGAAGAAGTGTGATCAGCATTAACCACAGCCTGACGGCTCAGGGCCACAGAGAGTTAAACAGTGTGATTACCTAACAGCTAACAAGCCAATAGAGTTAACAGCTAACAAGCCAATAGAGCTAACAGCTAACAAGCCAATAGAGCTAACAGCTAACGAGCCAATAGAGCTAACATCTGATGAGCCAATAGAGCTAACAGCTAACGAGCCAATAGAGCTAACAGCTAACGAGCCAATAGAGCTAACAGCTAATGAGCCAATAGAGCTAACATCTAACGAGCCAATAGAGCTAACATCTGACGAGCCAATAGAGCTAACAGCTAACGAGCCAATAGAGCTAACAGCTAACAAGCCAATAGAGTTAACAGCTAACAAGCCAATAGAGCTAACAGCTAATGAGCTAATAGAGCTAACAGCTAACATGCTAACAGAGCTAACATCTGACGAGCCAATAGAGCTAACAGCTAACGAGCTAATAGAGCTAACAGCTAACGTGCTAACAGAGCTAACAGCTAACGAGCCAATAGAGCTAACAGCTAACGGAGCTACACACAGCAGAACTGAGGGGAACATGAAGCGTTTAACAGCGAACTGCAGTTTAATGTGACGACACAACAAGTTTATAGTGAATAAATGTTACTGAGGTTCTTCAGCTGAGGAACGTTACTCTGCAGAGGTCACAGATTCTTTAATCAGCGTTTCTGTTTGACTGAACTTCTGTCAGAGAGGAAAGTTACACATACTGTGATTACAAAATGTACGTTATTTACAATATTCTATTCTTTTCTATTCTATGATATATGATATGATATGATATGATATGATATGATATGATATATTATAGTGATGAAGTGAATTTAAGTTTGGCTGGTTGCTGCGGTCACCTTAAATTAATTAATTCTGTTCCTCAGTAAACATCAGGAGGTCAAACACCTGCAGTCATAACTGACGTCAGCTGGATTAATGTGTGTGTGTGTTTAAGTTTAAGTTTATTCTCTTTATTAATCCCCCTGAGGAGAAATTCAATGTTTTTACCCTTGCTTGTCAATTAAACACAGTCCGAAAGACACACACATGCACAAACAGGACCTATACATGCACACAGTGGAGAGATGTCAGAGTGAGGGGGCTGCCCTTGGTGAGGCGCCCTGAGCGGTTGGGGGGTTCGGTGCCTTGCTCAAGGGCACCTCGGCAGTGCCCAGGAGGTGAACTGGCACCTCTCCAGCCAACAGTCCACGCTCCATATCTTGGTCCGGACGGGGACTCGAACAGGCGACCCTTCGGTTCCCAACCCAAGTCCCTATGGACTGAGCTACTGCCGTGTGTGTGTGTGTGTGTGTGTGTGTGTGTGTGTGTGTGTGTGTGTGTGTGTGTGTGTGTGTGTGTGTGTGTGTGTGTGTGTGTGCTCAGAGCTGCTGACTGCTTCATATTTCAGTTTTAATCCTCTCACAGTTTTACAGTCGTTTAACCTCCCGCAGCTTCGTCTGATGAAACGTCAGCAGGAGGTGATGAAGGAGCTCCGCCCCCTTTAATACCAGCAGGTCCTCTGTGGAGAGGGTGGATGACCTCAGACACCTGGATGACCTCATCACTGAGGCTCTGACCTGGACGCTGTGTTGTGACTCAGTGAGGAAGGCGGAACATCAGTGTGTGTTTGCTGACTGGATGGTTGTGACAGTGGGCGTTCAGCTGCTCATGTGACTCTGGACCAGTTAGAACAATGGGAGCATTGTGGGTAACGTAGTCCTCTATTGTTCAGAAAGCAGAGGTGGGAGTGACCTCTGACCTCTGCAGAATGAAGGTCAGCCGCTTCTCATGAGGGCACAAACTGAAGTCCTCGTCTGCTGATTGGATCGTTAGCTGGACCTTAGTTACTGCTGCTCACCTCTGCTGTGCAGGTGAGACTGTCATCAGACTCATCTGGTCACATGACATCATCAGACTCACCTGGTCACATGACATCATCAGACCCACCTGGTCACAGTCGAACAGCAGCTGCAGCTCTGTCTCCATCCACTGCTCGATGTCCAGCCTCCTCTGCAGCTCTCTGCGGTCGTATTTGATGGTCAGTCTACCGAGACGATGAGGAGGAGGCTGCTCTATCTCCTCCTGCTCCTCTTCCTCCTCCTCAGGGGTCCTAAACATCACTCGAGGATGCTGGGAGCTCAGCTGGACAGTAATGTCTGCTGGGAGGTTGACAGATGACACAGCTCCTGACTGATTCATCGCTTGGCTTCTAAAATCACAGAGATATAAAAACAACACTTGTTTTACTGAGAGTACGAGTGTTTCACTGGACTGTACGCTCTGTACCCTCTGTACGCTCTGTACCCTCTGTACGCTCTGTACGCTCTGTATGCTCTGTACCCTCTGTATGCTCTGTATGCTCTGTACCCTCTGTACGCTCTGTACGCTCTGTACGCTCTGTACCCTCTGTATGCTCTGTACCCTCTGTACGCTCTGTACCCTCTGTACGCTCTGTACCCTCTGTACGCTCTGTACCCTCTGTATGCTCTGTACCCTCTGTATGCTCTGTACCCTCTGTACGCTCTGTACGCTCTGTACGCTCTGTACGCTCTGTATGCTCTGTATGCTCTGTACCCTCTGTACGCTCTGTATGCTCTGTACGCTCTGTACCCTCTGTACGCTCTGTATGCTCTGTACGCTCTGTACCCTCTGTACCCTCTGTATGCTCTGTATGCTCTGTACCCTCTGTACGCTCTGTATGCTCTGTACGCTCTGTACCCTCTGTACGCTCTGTATGCTCTGTACGCTCTGTACCCTCTGTACCCTCTGTATGCTCTGTATGCTCTGTACCCTCTGTACGCTCTGTATGCTCTGTACGCTCTGTACCCTCTGTACCCTCTGTATGCTCTGTATGCTCTGTACCCTCTGTACGCTCTGTACCCTCTGTACGCTCTGTACCCTCTGTATGCTCTGTACCCTCTGTACGCTCTGTATGCTCTGTACCCTCTGTACGCTCTGTACCCTCTGTACGCTCTGTACCCTCTGTATGCTCTGTACCCTCTGTACGCTCTGTATGCTCTGTACGCTCTGTACCCTCTGTACCCTCTGTATGCTCTGTATGCTCTGTACGCTCTGTACACTCTGTACGCTCTGTACGCTCTGTACACTCTGTATGCTCTGTACACTCTGTACCCTCTGTACACTCTGTACGCTCTGTACCCTCTGTATGCTCTGTACCCTCTGTACACTCTGTACGCTCTGTACACTCTGTACCCTCTGTACGCTCTGTATGCTCTGTACACTCTGTACGCTCTGTACACTCTGTACACTCTGTACGCTCTGTATGCTCTGTATGCTCTGTACGCTCTGTATGCTCTGTACACTCTGTACGCTCTGTATGCTCTGTACACTCTGTACGCTCTGTACGCTCTGTATGCTCTGTACACTCTGTACACTCTGTACACTCTGTATGCTCTGTACACTCTGTACACTCTGTACACTCTGTATGCTCTGTATGCTCTGTACACTCTGTACGCTCTGTACACTCTGTATGCTCTGTACACTCTGTACACTCTGTACGCTCTGTACGCTCTGTACGCTCTGTATGCTCTGTACCCTCTGTACGCTCTGTACACTCTGTACGCTCTGTATGCTCTGTACACTCTGTACGCTCTGTACGCTCTGTACACTCTGTACGCTCTGTACACTCTGTATGCTCTGTACACTCTGTACGCTCTGTACACTCTGTATGCTCTGTACCCTCTGTATGCTCTGTACACTCTGTACGCTCTGTACACTCTGTATGCTCTGTATGCTCTGTACCCTCTGTACGCTCTGTACGCTCTGTACGCTCTGTACCCTCTGTATGCTCTGTACACTCTGTATGCTCTGTACCCTCTGTACGCTCTGTACCCTCTGTATGCTCTTTACGCTCTGTACCCTCTGTATGCTCTGTACACTCTGTATGCTCTGTACCCTCTGTATGCTCTGTATGCTCTGTACGCTCTGTACCCTCTGTATGCTCTGTACACTCTGTACGCTCTGTACCCTCTGTACCCTCTGTATGCTCTGTACGCTCTGTACCCTCTGTATGCTCTGTACACTCTGTATGCTCTGTACCCTCTGTACACTCTGTACGCTCTGTACGCTCTGTACCCTCTATACGCTCTGTACCCTCTGTATGCTCTGTACACTCTGTACGCTCTGTACCCTCTGTACCCTCTGTATGCTCTGTACGCTCTGTACCCTCTGTATGCTCTGTACACTCTGTACGCTCTGTACCCTCTGTACCCTCTGTATGCTCTGTACGCTCTGTACCCTCTGTATGCTCTGTACACTCTGTATGCTCTGTACCCTCTGTACACTCTGTACGCTCTGTACTCTCTGTATGCTCTGTACACTCTGTATGCTCTGTACCCTCTGTATGCTCTGTACGCTCTGTACCCTCTGTATGCTCTGTACACTCTGTATGCTCTGTACCCTCTGTACACTCTGTACGCTCTGTACCCTCTGTATGCTCTGTACACTCTGTATGCTCTGTACCCTCTGTACCCTCTGTATGCTCTGTACGCTCTGTACCCTCTGTATGCTCTGTACACTCTGTACGCTCTGTACCCTCTGTATGCTCTGTACACTCTGTATGCTCTGTACCCTCTGTACCCTCTGTATGCTCTGTACGCTCTGTACACTCTGTATGCTCTGTACACTCTGTATGCTCTGTACCCTCTGTACGCTCTGTACCCTCTGTACCCTCTGTATGCTCTGTACGCTCTGTACCCTCTGTATGCTCTGTACACTCTGTATGCTCTGTACCCTCTGTACACTCTGTACGCTCTGTACCCTCTGTATGCTCTGTACACTCTGTATGCTCTGTACCCTCTGTACACTCTGTACGCTCTGTACGCTCTGTACCCTCTGTATGCTCTGTACACTCTGTATGCTCTGTACCCTCTGTACGCTCTATATGCTCTGTACACTCTGTATGCTCTGTACACTCTGTATGCTCTGTACCCTCTGTACACTCTGTATGCTCTGTACACTCTGTACGCTCTGTACCCTCTGTACCCTCTGTACGCTCTATATGCTCTGTACACTCTGTATGCTCTGTACGCTCTGTATGCTCTGTACGCTCTGTACACTCTGTACGCTCTATATGCTCTGTACACTCTGTATGCTCTGTACACTCTGTATGCTCTGTACACTCTGTACCCTCTGTACGCTCTATATGCTCTGTACACTCTGTATGCTCTGTACGCTCTGTATGCTCTGTACCCTCTGTACGCTCTATATGCTCTGTACACTCTGTATGCTCTGTACACTCTGTATGCTCTGTACGCTCTGTACACTCTGTATGCTCTGTACACTCTGTATGCTCTGTACGCTCTGTACACTCTGCATGCTCTGTACCCTCTGTATGCTCTGTACGCTCTGTACACTCTGTATGCTCTGTACACTCTGTATGCTCTGTACGCTCTGTACACTCTGTATGCTCTGTACGCTCTGTATGCTCTGTACGCTCTGTACACTCTGTACACTCTGCATGCTCTGTACCCTCTGTATGCTCTGTACAGTGTCAGAGTGACAGAGTGACAGGAAAAGGTTTCTCACCTCAAAGTTCAGAGCTTCTTCTTCTTCTTCTCTGTTTCTGTTACAGCAGTGCTCTGTCTGTTCCTCCTGCAGCTCAGCTCCTCATACACTCCTCCTCCTCCTCTTCCTCCTGTTCCTCCTCCTCTGGGTTTATGAATAACAATGATGTGACACTGAGCCTGTGATGTTGCAGCTGAACAGACTCAAACATCAGGTGGTGCTAAAACGTGTGACCTTTGACCTCTGACAGATCAGTGCCCTCGGTGTAACACATTTTGTTTTCTTATTCTAGTTTTTTGTTTTTGGCCCGTGGCATCAGTTCTCTAATAAAAGTATTTTGTAAAATCTGACATCTGAGTTTTAATTCTGTGATACAGTCAGAGCCCCTCCCCCCTCCCACTTTGACCTTTGACCTCTCCGTCCACTGAGTTCCAGCCTGCAGCCCCAGCAGAATCCAGATCAATGTTCTCTACTGTACTGTGATAAATACTGTGTGTGTACTGTAACGAGGCTGCGGCGCTCTCTGCTGGTCACCTCTGATACATCTCACACACACACACACACACACACACACACACACACACACACACACAGAAACTGAACTGCTCTGTGAGGATTTTATTTTGTCACCTTAACCCTTGCTTTTCCTTTTTTCATGAAATAATATCTGTCAATAATAATACATAAATACATATATAAATAAAATACATGTATTTTGTATTTTCAAATACAGAAAATACTTTTTTACAATTTTATTTACTTTATTAATCCCCTGAGGGGAAATTCAATGTTTTCACTCTTGCTTGTCAATTACACACAGATCTGAACACACACATGCACAAACAGGACCTATACATGCACAGTATGGAGAGATGTGGAGAGATGTCAGAGTGAGGGGGCTGCCCTTTGGTCAGGCGCCCCGCATGGTTGGGGGGGTTCGGTGCCTTGCTCAAGGGCACCTCGGCAGTGCTCAGGAGGTGAACTGGCACCTCTAGCCACCATATTTTGGTCCGGACGGGGACTTGAACAGGCGACCCTCCGGTTCCCAACCCAAGTCCCTATGGACTGAGCTACTGCCGCCTTTTTAGCAGCGACCCGCAGCTCTATAGGTCACTCTGTCAGTCGGTCGGTCCACAAAGCTTTTCGTGAATAACTCAAAAAGTCCTTGACCAAAAATGCTCAAAATGTGCATACTGCAACTAGAGACCATGAGTAACTATACCAGAAAGCACAACCATGATTCTTCCATTAATGGCGTGATAGAAGCAAATTTGGTCGCAGCTATTGCAAATTTGTGCTTGTTTTCTCACAGTTTGGTGAAGCAGAGTATTCAGGTTTGGGCTGTAGGATAAACACAAAGCTCTGGTGAACAGTCACAGAACTAACTAAGTGTAACTAAGCAAAGCCATTAAAAGACAACAACTTGATTATATATATGTATATTTATTAACCAGACTTAACAGCCCATAAACTTCTTTGTATCAACAAATAAAATATTCACAGACACTGTGATAATAACATATGAATGAATTTCAACTTTTTTCAAATGACAAAGAGAAAAGAAAGCTAGGGACATGTAGGCAACCCTAAAATATTATTTATTGATTCAGATTTAGATTCAGACAACTTTATTGATCCCACATGAGGCAATTCATTTGTAGCAGACTCATCCCAAGCATCAACCACAACAACATAGTTTCCTATGTTATGCACAGTCCAGTAAAATAGACCACTAGGTCACTGAAGGGCCCAAGTTTGAAAAAACATATAGATAAAAAATATTTTTAAAAAAGATAAATAAAAAATATTGTTATATCCAATATTATAAGAATGTGTAGCCTATTATTTTTGTTTTTTGATTCGTGGGGAAAGTATTCTGAGTATTTTAAACACAAAATTACTCCACTCAAAAGTATTTAGTTACAAATTACAGTCGCTTTTTATCGGCCTTATCAAAAACAAATTACAAAATACTCAAATGTAATTTCATTACATATTTTAAATACAAGTTATAGAAATACTGCCCATCCCTGTGTGTTCCCCTCCCCCCCTCACCTGAGGAATCTCTCCCTGACAGAAACCCCTGCAGGCAAACAGCTTTTCACACGGGTGTCGCCACACCTGAGTGACGTCAGTGTGCCGTCAGTGCAACTGTCCAGTGAGAGGCGTGTTTGCAGAGTCTTCCTGTTTGTGAGCAGGTGAGACACACCTGAGGATCAGAGCAGAGCAGCAGAGCTTTCAGCCTTCGTCCCGAACTCTTCACTCTTTCATCACGTCACGGTTTCATTCAGACTTAACCGAACCACTTCCGGTTCTGTGACAGTCACAGCGGAGCGGCGAGACGCGTCCGGAGACGGCAAACGCTTTTCCTCCTGCTACACTGACACTGACTGCAGCTGAGAATGCCTCCGTCCTCTTCATCCCTCCTCCTCCTCCTCCTCCTCCTCCTCCCCCTCCCCCTCGTGCGGCCCATCGGAGCGGCGGAGGACGCGGCCTGCAGCGGCTCTTTCCGCGTCGTGCAGGAGAACTTCGTGCTGGACGCGGAGGACGCGGTGAATGAGGGAGCGGCTCTGCTGTCCACCGCGCATGTGCACTCAGAGGAGGTGTGCACGAGCGCGTGCTGCGAGGAGCCGAGCTGCAACTTGGCACTGCTGGAGCCGCGCGGCACCGGAGCTGCGGCGGAAAACCGCACCTGCGTCCTGTTCAACTGCGTCCACAGAAACCGCTTCGTGTGCAGGTTCGTGAACCAGAAGGGATACCTGAGCTACATCCGGGAGGCCGTGTACCGGAAACACCTGCAGGGGCCGCAGGGGGCAGGTGAGCCAATCACCAATCAATAATCAATAAATCAGTGACAGGATCAATCAACACATCAGTAATCAATACAGGAGGGCGATTACAATATTGATCTATATCAATATCGATCAGTAGATCAGTAATAGGATCAACATCAGGGAATATCAATAACCAATACTGGTGCATTAGTGAAGTATTGATAATGTCTCAGTTTGTCGTCGTGACGATTCAGATGTTATTAATTTAGATGGCAAACACACCTGAGGTCGACTTAACCAAACAGGACAGGTGTGAACGCAGCCTGAGACAAACAGTAGCTGGACGGAGACACTGACTCAGGTTTTCATGATCTCTGTTAACGAGACTTTAAAACTCCTTGGACTACAAACGTGATCAAACTAAAGACTGTCAGTTAGCTTAGCTTAGCTTAGCTTGTTTCTACATGAACACAAGTTGGAGCCAGATCAGTCAGGTAACACAGGTCGCAGGTGACTCACAGATAATAGCGATATGATAGCGGTCCAACTGGACAATGTGAAAAAAGACAACGAAAAAATGATGACGGGGGCATTTTCAAAACTGTTGCTCAGACGACCTCAGTAACCAGGATCAGGATAAACACATGAGGTACCTGTGACTGCGTCTCAGCGACAACATGTCTGAGTTTATGGTGATCAATGAGGAAGGCGATCAATGAGGAAGGCGTCCTGAGGACAGTGACCTGCATCCAGGAGAATCCGATGATGGACCCCTTCATGATGAGAGATCGAGTGTTGTCAGTTTATGATTCGTCTCCATGTCTGGAGTTTGATCACTCAACTTTCAGAAGCTTCGTCCTATCAGCTCCGTAACTATGAATAATTGTTCTGCAGCGAGATCTATCCAATCATTTATTGACCATGTATTTCATGTTCATAAGTCAACTGTGTGCTGCGTCACTCACCTGGTGTCAGACGCCGTCACCTGTCTGCTGAACGCTGTGGTGAAGTTCCCGTCCAAAGGCAGTAAATGCTTTCACATATTTTCCTTGACTCAGGGAACCCAGTCTGTGCAACAGCCTTCAGTAATTCCCTTAGCTAAGGAAAAACTAAACCTTAAGTGTCAAAGTTAAGAATATGAACACAGTGATTTGTGAATCGTTTTAGCTACATGCTAACATCAGTGAAACATTACATTACATACACTGCTACATGTAGCTACATGCTAACGTCAGTGAAACATTACATTACATACACTGCTACATGTAGCTACATGCTAACGTCAGTGAAACATTACATTACATACACTGCTACATGTAGCTACATGCTAACGTCAGTGAAACATTACATACACTGCTTCATGTAGCTACATGCTAATGTATGGGAAACATTACATTACATACACTGCTACATGTAGCTACATGCTAACGTCAGTGAAACATTACATTACATACACTGCTTCATGTAGCTACATGCTAATGTATGGGAAACATTACATTACATACACTGCTACATGTAGCTACATGCTAATGTAGACTGGACAAGCTGATCAAGAAGGCCAGCTCTGTCCTGGGATGCTCTCTGGACTCTGTGCAGGTGGTGGGAGAAAGGAGGACGACAGCCAAGCTGCCATCTCTGAGGACTAATGACTCCCATCCTCTGCAGGAGGAGATAAAAGCTCTGGAGAGCTCCTTCAGCGATAGACTGATTCACCCAAAGTGTGTGAAGGAACGCTATTGTAGGTCCTTCCTGCCTGCTGCTGTCAGGCTACATAACCAGCACTGCTCACAGTAGACTGCACCATGGACACTTTATTGACACTTTATTGACACCATGGACACTTTAGGGACACCACAGCTGTCTGCTGTTTTGCACATACAATCACTTGCACTAGATGTGCTCCCTTTATCCACTGCTCATTTTCATTCACTGCTGCTCATTATTATCCACTTCCTATTATTTTCATTATTGTTATTATTGTTATTGTTATTTATTGCCGACTCTTGGATTTTTGTACTTATTTGCACGCCTAGTTATTTAAGTTTTTTAAGTCTAATTTTGAAATCTTTAATCTGACTCTTTTTCCTTGACTGCTGTAACACTGGAATTTCTCAATTATGGGATCAGTAAAGGTGTATCTTATCTTATCTTATCTTATCTTATCTTATCTTATGTATGGGAAACATTACATTCCATACACTGCTACATGTAGCTACATGCTAATATAAGGGAAACATCACATTACATACATACTGTGTATCACCTCTCCGTGACATCACTGTGTGTTTCCAGGTGAACAGCCTCCGCCCATCGCCATCGCAGGCCGTGATGTCATTGTTCAGCTTGGCGAGCCAGTGTTACTCAATGGCATTCAGAGCCTGGCGCTGGGTAACGCCCACATCACAGACTATGACTGGACTGTGAAGAGTGGAAACGGCTCCATCGGCACAGAGGTAAACACTGCTGAGTCACTGGGGGCGGGGCTTTCACAGGTGGAAGTAACCAATGGGACACAATCGCAGGGACATTAGCTCAATTATTTTATGTTCAGAACGGCAGCAGCCATGACACCAAACACCATCCAACAGTCCTGCAGGTTCATCTGCTCTGCTTTAAGACACAAACAAAACCTGGTCCTGTATGAACAGGTGAGGCTGAACAGGTGAGGCTGAACAGGTGAGACTGAACAGGTGAGGCTGAACAGTTGAGACTGAACAGGTGAGGCTGAATAGTTAAGACTGAACAGGTGAGACTGAATAGTTAAGACTGAACAGGTGAGGCTGAATAATTAAGACTGAACAGGTGAGACTGAATAGTTAAGACTGAACAGGTGAGGCTGAATAGTTAAGACTGAACAGGTGAGACTGAATAGTTAAGACTGAACAGGTGAGGCTGAATAATTAAGACTGAACAGGTGAGGCTGAATAGTTAAGACTGAACAGGTGAGACTGAATAGTTAAGACTGAACAGGTGAGACTGAATAGTTAAGACTGAACAGGTGAGGCTGAATAATTAAGACTGAACAGGTGAGGCTGAACAGTTGAGACTGAACAGGTGAGACTGAACAGGTGAGGCTGAACAGGTGAGACTGAATAGTTAAGACTGAACAGGTGAGGCTGAATAATTAAGGCTGAACAGGTGAGGCTGAACAGTTGAGACTGAACAGGTGAGGCTGAACAGGTGAGGCTGAACAGTTGAGACTGAACAGGTGAGACTGAATAGTTAAGACTGAACAGGTGAGGCTGAATAATTAAGACTGAACAGGTGAGACTGAATAGTTAAGACTGAACAGGTGAGGCTGAATAATTAAGACTGAACAGGTGAGGCTGAACAGTTGAGACTGAACAGGTGAGACTGAACAGGTGAGGCTGAACAGTTGAGAGGCCGTTTACACGTCGCCGGCTATTTTCATAAACGGACATTTCACCATCTCTGTTTTCAAAAAGATCTTCGTTTACACTTACCCGTGTATATATACACAAGAGCATGCCAAACCTGTAGGTGGCAGTGTAGCGAGAGGCTCAAGCCTTCCATTTATCCATTGTCACCATAGCAACATAGGTCGCACTGTTGACACAGGCGCAAGTTCCGGCGCATACTGTGACGTGGGCTGCCTATAACTCCGTTTATCTCCGTTTATCTCAGTTTACATGCAAACGCGCAACCGGAGTTTTCCAAAATCTCCACTCTGGCCGGAGTTTTTAGAAAGACTCGTTTTCAGAGGAGAAATCTCCGTTTGGGTGTAAACGAAGGGCACAAACGAAGGAAGATGTCTCCGTTTATCAAAATCACCGTGTACGTGTAAACGGCCTCTAAGACTGAACAGTTGAGACTGAACAGGTGAGGCTGAACAGGTGAGGCTGAATAGTTAAGACTGAACAGGTGAGGCTGAACAGGTGAGACTGAACAGGTGAGGCTGAACAGGTGAGGCTGAACAGGTGAGGCTGAACAGGTGTGACTGAACAGTTGAGACTGAACAGGTGAGACTGAACAGGTGAGGCTGAACAGTTGAGACTGAACAGTTGAGACTGAACAGTTGAGACTGAACAGGTGAGGCTGAATAGTTAAGACTGAACAGGTGAGGCTGAACAGGTGAGGCTGAACAGTTGAGACTGAACAGGTGAGACTGAATAGTTAAGACTGAACAGGTGAGGCTGAATAGTTAAGACTGAACAGGTGAGGCTGAACAGTTGAGACTGAACAGGTGAGGCTGAACAGGTGTGACTGAACAGTTGAGACTGAACAGGTGAGGCTGAACAGTTGAGACTGAACAGTTGAGACTGAACAGGTGAGGCTGAACAGGTGAGGCTGAATAGTTAAGACTGAACAGGTGAGGCTGAACAGGTGAGGCTGAACAGTTGAGACTGAACAGGTGAGGCTGAACAGTTGAGACTGAACAGGTGAGGCTGAACAGGTGAGGCTGAATAGTTAAGACTGAACAGGTGAGACTGAACAGTTGAGACTGAACAGGTGAGACTGTGTGTCTGTGTGTCTGTGTCTCTGTGTGTGTCTGTGTGTCTCTGTGTGTCTCTTTGTGTCTCTGTGTGTCTGTCTCTGTGTCTGCGTCTTTGTGTCTTTGTGTCTCTGTGTCTTTGTGTCTCTGTCTCTGTGTCTCTGTCTCTGTGTCTCTGTGTCTTTGTCTTTGTGTCTCTGTCACTGTGTCTTTGTGTCTCTGTGTCTTTGTCTCTTTGTGTCTCTGTGTGTGTCTGTGTCTCTGTGTCTTTGTGTCTCTTTGTGTCTCTGTGTCTTTGTGTCTCTGTGTTTTTGTCTCTTTGTGTCTCTGTGTGTGTCTGTCTTTGTGTCTCTTTGTGTCTCTGTGTCTTTGTGTCTCTGTGTCTTTGTGTCTCTGTCTCTTTGTGTCTCTGTGTCTTTGTGTCTCTGTGTCTTTGTCTCTTTGTGTCTCTGTGTGTGTCTGTGTCTCTGTGTCTCTTTGTGTCTCTGTGTCTGTGTCTCTGTGTCTTTGTGTCTCTGTGTGTCTGTCTCTTTGTGTCTCTGTGTCTCTGTGTGTGTCTGTGTCTCTGTGTCTGCGTCTTTGTGTCTTTGTGTCTCTGTGTCTCTGTCTCTGTGTCTTTGTCTTTGTGTCTCTTTGTGTCTCTGTCACTGTGTCTTTGTGTCTCTGTGTCTTTGTCTCTTTGTGTCTCTGTGTGTGTCTGTGTCTCTGTGTCTTTGTGTCTCTGTGTCTTTGTGTCTGTGTCTTTGTCTCTTTGTGCCTCTGTGTGTATCTGTGTCTTTGTGTCTCTTTGTGTCTCTGTGTCTGTGTCTCTGTCTTTGTATCTCTGTCTTTGTGTCTCTGTGTGTGTCTGTGTCTCTGTGTCTTTGTGTCTCTTTGTGTCTGTGTCTTTGTGTCTGTCTCTCTGTCTTTGTGTCTGTGTCTCTGTCTCTTTGTGTCTCTGTCTCTGTGTCTCTGTCTCTGTGTCTTTGTGTCTCTGTGTCTTTGTCTTTGTGTCTCTTTGTGCCTCTGTCACTGTGTCTTTGTGTCTCTGTGTCTTTGTCTCTTTGTGTCTCTGTGTGTGTCTGTCTCTTTGTGTCTCTTTGTGTGTCTGTGTCTGTCTCTTTGTGTCTCTGTGTCTCTGTGTCTTTGTGTCTCTTTGTCTCTGTCTTTGTGTCTCTGTCTCTGTGTCTTTGTTTCTTTGTGTCTCTGTGTGTGTCTGTGTCTCTGTGTCTTTGTGTCTCGTTGTGTCTCTGTCTTTGTGTGTCTTTGTGTCTCTGTCTCTTTGTGTCTCTGTGTCTTTGTGTCTCTGTCTCTGTGTCTTTGTCTCTTTGTGTCTCTGTGTGTGTCTGTGTCTCTGTGTCTCTTTGTGTCTCTGTGTCTCTGTGTCTTTGTGTCTCTGTGTGTCTGTCTCTTTGTGTCTCTGTGTCTCTGTGTGTGTCTGTGTCTGTGTCTCTGTGTCTGCGTCTTTGTGTCTTTGTGTCTCTGTGTCTCTGTCTCTGTGTCTTTGTCTTTGTGTCTCTTTGTGTCTCTGTCACTGTGTCTTTGTGTCTCTGTGTCTTTGTCTCTTTGTGTCTCTGTGTGTGTCTGTGTCTCTGTGTCTTTGTGTCTCTGTGTCTTTGTGTCTCTGTCTCTGTGTCTTTGTCTCTTTGTGTCTCTGTGTGTGTCTGTGTCTTTGTGTCTCTTTGTGTCTCTGTGTCTGTGTCTCTGTCTTTGTATCTCTGTCTTTGTGTCTCTGTGTGTCTGTGTCTCTGTGTCTTTGTGTCTCTTTGTGTCTGTGTCTTTGTGTCTCTGTCTCTCTGTCTTTGTGTCTGTGTCTCTGTCTCTTTGTGTCTCTGTCTCTGTGTCTCTGTCTCTGTGTCTTTGTGTCTCTGTGTCTTTGTCTTTGTGTCTCTTTGTGCCTCTGTCACTGTGTCTTTGTGTCTCTGTGTCTTTGTCTCTTTGTGTCTCTGTGTGTGTCTGTCTCTTTGTGTGTCTTTGTGTCTCTTTGTGTCTCTGTGTCTCTGTCTTTGTGTCTCTGTCTCTGTGTCTTTGTTTCTTTGTGTCTCTGTGTGTGTCTGTGTCTCTGTGTCTTTGTGTCTCGTTGTGTCTCTGTCTTTGTGTCTCGTTGTGTCTCTGTCTTTGTGTCTCTTTGTGTCTCTGTGTCTTTGTGTCTCTTTGTGTCTCTGTGTCTTTGTGTCTCTGTGAGTCAGCAGCAGACAGATGTGTCACTGTGCGCCCAGCTGTTTTAAATAAAGTTCTTTTTGAATGACAGCTGCAGAAGACGGACCTACCTGACCAGGTGCAGGTGTCCTTCCGTCAGCCCGGCTCATACGTCTTCCAGCTCACCGTCACCGACTCCAATGACCAATCACATGCTGCCAACGTCACCGTCCTCGTCCTCAGCCAGGAGCTGTCCAGCTGTGAGTGCTCATGGGAAATGTAGTCCACTCTGCTGTTTGTCTTAACTGGGTTATTGATTAATTATACTGTTTACTGAAAGGTTATTGATAAGGTGAAGTGTTTTATGAAGGATTATTGATTGGTTAAACTGTTTATTGATCAGTTGATTGGTTAAACTGTTTATTGATCAGTTGATCAGTTAAACTGTTTATTGATCAGTTAAACTGCTTTATTGATCAGTGTTTATTGATCATTTAAACTGCTTTATTGATCAGTTAAACTGCTTTATTGATCAGTGTTTATTGATCATTTAAACTGCTTTATTGATCAGTGTTTATTGATCATTTAAACTGCTTTATTGATCAGTGTTTATTGATCAGTTAAACTGCTTTATTGATCAGTGTTTACTGATCAGTTAAACTGCTTTATTGATCAGTGTTTATTGATCAGTTAAACTGCTATATTGATCAGTTAAACTGCTTTATTGATCAGTGTTTATTGATCAGTTAAACTGCTTTATTGACCAGTTAAACTGCTTTATTGACCAGTTAAACTGCTTTATTGATCACTGTTTATTGATCAGTTAAATTGCTTTATTGATCACTGTTTATTGATCAGTTAAATTGCTTTATTGATCAGTTAAACTGCTTTATTGATCAGTGTTTATTGATCAGTTAAACTGTTTATTGATCAGTTAAACTGCTGTATTGATCAGTGTTTATTGATCAGTTAAACTGCTTTATTAATCAGTTAAATTGCTTTATTGATCAGTTAAACTGCTTTATTGATCAGTGTTTATTGATCAGTTAAACTGCTTTATTAATCAGTTAAATTGCTTTATTGATCAGTTAAACTGCTTTATTGATCAGTGTTTATTGATCAGTTAAACTGCTTTATTGATTGGTTAACAGATCATTGATCGGTTAAACTCTGAGTGTTTAATGGAGTCTCTTGATGTTCAGCGAAGTGAATCAGTGTTTGTGGTACAACACTTATGATCCACACCTCGACTCAAACTGGTCCGACTGGCTTACCTGCCACACACACACACACACACACACTCTGAGTCTGCAGAAACTGAACCTGCTCTGTGAGGCTGTTATTTTGTCACCTTGACTTTTGTATCGACTTCTTTTAGCAGACAACAGTTGAGATGCGTCATGTGATTGATCGGATGTATCACTGTATTGCTGTATTGATTGCTGATTGGTGATCGGTGGAAGCAGCTGGTCATGAATGAGTTAAACAGGCGCAGCTCCAGTTTCAGGTCATAAAACTGTTAAACAACATGTGAATGTCTGCAGTACTGACACACTGTAAATACTACATGTTACCATGGTTACCAGTCGAGTGTTGACTGACACACACACACACACACACACACACACACACACACACTCTCTCTCTCTGCGCTGTGTGTTAATGTGCACAGACAGTGTGAGTACTAACAGTCCACAGAGAGACGTCACAGTTCAGCTGTGATGTTATGATCATCATGTGTCTGTCAGAGACTCTGAACATTGATCTGTCAGTAGCTCCTGAACTTCCTGTGTGTTGCATTGTGGGAGAAAAGTGTCCGTCAGCAGTTTAGTCAGAACCTCTGGAGGTTGATGCGTCACACTTATCACTGCTGAGTAAATCAATTATTTAATATGGAACACTGATTTTAAATGATGTCATTGATTTTAAATGAGTTCATTGATTTTAAATGATGTCATTGATTTTTAAAGGATGTCATTGATTTTTAAATTATGTCATTGATTTTAAATGATGAAAATTAGACTTTTTTTGTCTTCCTGCTGAAGACACCTTTGTACTCTGACTCGTGGTGATGTCATGACGTGGTGTTTCTACTGTTATTTGAATAATTGATCCGATTCTTCCACCAACTCAACGACCAATCAGCAGCTTTTTAGCCACGTCACATGACCTTCATCAGAGTTCAGACTGTTTGTCTCTTTATCTGTGGCATCATCAGTAGAGCTGCTGACACAGAGTGTGATGTCATCTCTCCGTCTGTGTGTGTGTGTGTGTCAGTGTACTGTCTGGCTCCAGTGAAGGTCGGCCCGTGTCGAGCTGCGTTTCCTCGCTGGCATTACGACGCTGACGCAGGAAAGTGTGAGAAGTTTGTGTTCGGAGGCTGTAAGGCAAACGACAACAACTTCCTGTCTGAGGAGGATTGTCTGTCAGCCTGCAGAGGAGTCACAGGTAACTACACACCTGACAGTACACACCTGGCAGTACACACACACAGTACACACCTGGCAGTACACACACACAGTACACACCTAGCAGTACACACACACAGTACACACCTGGCAATACACACCTGGCAGTACACACACACAGTACACACCTGGCAGTACACACACACAGTACACACCTGGCAGTACACACGCACAGTACACACCTGGCAGTACACACGCACAGTACACACCTGACAGTACACACCTGGCAGTACACACACACAGTACACACCTGGCAGTACACACACACAGTACACACCTGGCAGTACACACGCACAGTACACACCTGGCAGTACACACGCACAGTACACACCTGGCAGTACACACGCACAGTACACACCTGGCAGTACACACGCACAGTACACACCTGGCAGTACACACGCACAGTACACACCTGGCATTACACACGCACAGTACACACCTGGCAGTACACACGCACAGTACACACCTGGCAGTACACACACACAGTACACACCTGGCAGTACACACGCACAGTACACACCTGGCAGTACACACACACAGTACACACCTGGCAGTACACACGCACAGTACACACCTGGCAGTACACACGCACAGTACACACCTGGCAGTACACACGCACAGTACACACCTAGCAGTACACACACACAGTACACACCTAGCAGTACACACACAGTACACACCTGGCAGTACACACACACAGTACACACCTGGCAGTACACACGCACAGTACACACCTAGCAGTACACACACACAGTACACACCTGGCAGTACACACGCACAGTACACACCTGGCAGTACACACACACAGTACACACCTGGCAGTACACACACACAGTACACACCTGGCAGTACACACACACAGTACACACACACAGTACACACACACAGTACACACCTGGCAGTACACACACACAGTACACACACACAGTACACACACACAGTACACACCTAGCAGTACACACACACAGTACACACCTGGCAGTACACACACACAGTACACACCTGGCAGTACACACACACAGTACACACACACAGTACACACCTGGCAGTACACACACACAGTACACACACACAGTACACACACACAGTACACACCTGGCAGTACACACCTGGCAGTACACACGCACAGTACACACCTGACAGTACACACCTGGCAGTACACACACACAGTACACACCTGGCAGTACACACACACAGTACACACCTGGCAGTACACACACACAGTACACACCTGGCAGTACACACGCACAGTACACACCTGGCAGTACACACGCACAGTACACACACACAGTACACACCTGGCAGTACACACACACAGTACACACCTGGCAGTACACACACACAGTACACATGCACAGTACACACACACAGTACACACCTGGCAGTACACACACACAGTACACACCTGGCAGTACACACGCACAGTACACACCTGGCAGTACACACGCACAGTACACACCTGGCAGTACACACGCACAGTACACACACACAGTACACACCTGGCAGTACACACGCACAGTACACACCTGGCAGTACACACACACAGTACACACCTGGCAGTACACACGCACAGTACACACGCACAGTACACACATGGCAGTACACACATGGCAGTACACACGCACAGTACACACATGACAGTACACACACACACTCGTCCTTAAACCTTCTGATGTTTGTTTCTGTCTCAGTGACGTCAGAGAGGAGAGTCTCTCCACCTGCTGCTGGTCAGTCCCACAATGCACCTCTTCATATCAGCTCTGCAACATGTGAAGGAAGTGCAGGATAAACGTGTGTGTGTGTGTGTGTGTGTGTGTGTGTGTGTGTGTGTGTGTGTGTGTGTGTGTGTTCAGAGGAGTGTGGAAAGGCGTGTCGCCGCGATCAGCTGATTTGTGACAACGGTTGCTGTCTGGACCGAAGTCTGGAGTGTGACAACGTGACACACTGCAGTGACGGGCTGGACGAGAGGCACTGCAGCAAACGTAACACACACACACACACACACACACACACACACACACACACAGAATTCGTGACGACATGAGGACCAGGAGTTTCATTTATAAACAGTCTGTAGGATTCATACTGAAAATGTACTCGCAGACAAAAGCAGGAAACGGCGTGCACCCAAAAATATTTTGATAGACCTTTTTACTGTTAGTGAACAGTGTGATGTTTGTTGGTGGGCGGGGCTTAGCTGGAGGCAAAACAGTTCTCCACAGACATTAGCTAGCGCTAGCTAACAAGTTGTGTTGTCTTGTTTCAGACGATGGAGGAAGAGGATGTGAGTGGTGCGTTCAGAAACACTCATTGTGAGTGTGGGAGCGCACTCTGACACAAACTGGAGCGTTGATAAATTGGGAGCGCTGTCTGAATGTAGCGTTGGGTTATCCAGAGCAGCGCACTCTCAGAGTGGCAGAGCGCACTCTGGACACTCTGTCTGTGGAGACGGAGCAGCAGAGCGCCGAGCGGAGTGAATGTGTGATTAACTTAACCGTTGGTTCATTCATGTAGAAATATAACGCTGCGTTTCTTCCACCAACAGGGCTCTCATTTTAGTGTAGAGCGTCAGACTGAATTTACCAACGCACCATGTCAGGTCACTCACTCTCCGGGACCGCCAGTGTTACTTGAATAAGTAAACACTGACCAACGGGACCAGACTGGCCGACCCGTATGCTCTCACTCAGTGGATGGATGATGTCACAGGAAGCCAATCTTACAAAGGAGGACCACACTTGTTTGTTTTGCTATGGAAGCTAACGTTAGCTAATGTGCTAAAAAGTTAGCGTTGCAGAGAAATCCAATCTTCCTCTTAATCCCTCCCCAGTTTCTGATGAGGTGGACATGATAACCCTTAATACACATAACCTTATTCATCCCTACAACAGGAAATACTTTTTCCCTAACCTGATATGAAGTGTGCGCTGCACATGTGAGCATTTTTGATGATGGCCTCCGTCCAGTCCTTTGGTCTTATCACATTTAACCATAGTTGTCTTTGTTTTTGTTGACGGGCAGTGGCGGCTGGTTTTGAGCCATGACTCCTTCTATTCTGGCTCCCAATAACACAACAAGACAAACACATTTTAACACTCCTATGGAGCCTACAGCCCTGTGGGGGAGAGGCAGCTGCACCTCCAGCTGATAACATGATGTCATTGTAAAGTCATCGTGACGTCGGCCCTAAAAGTGTCTGTTTGATGCGCGCTCCCCCGCTGACCACAAGTGTAAATAAATAATAACAAATAAATAAGCGGTGTAAATGTGATGATGGGATAATGAGCAGGGTTCAAGGTGACATTTGAGTTGAATTCTAATTTTTATAACTGAAATATGTTTCTGGAAAACTTCTGTCTCACTGATGTACGAGGTGCTGACACAGCTGCAGCGTTCATGGTGACGTGGATCTGTATCGTGTGACATGAGGTGAAATTAAACGTGTCACAGACGTTATAAAATTAAAGACGTCTGTTTGTACGTACGGATCAGAGTTTCCTGCAGGTTTGTTTTTATAGATCGTAACTTTAACGTGTGACGTGTCGTATGACTCCTTCAGGCTTCGTTCTGTGTGTACACAGTGTTTATAAAGGACAACTCAGATTTCCTACTGTCTGTGAACACCTCTTTGGTCCACACAAGGTCACACATACAGGAACTAAACATTCAACCCCCAGCACTGATCTTCCTCCTCCTCCTCAGTGAACAAGACGTTGCACGAGCTGTTGGACATCGATGTGAACCTGAGGAAAGGTCAGTTCTTCAGTCTCTGTATCAACTAGCATTAGAAGCTAACAGGCTACATGCTAACATTAATGACCACCCCCCTCAGCTCGGTGTGCGGAGCCCCCCCGCACAGGTCCATGTCGGGCCAGTTTCAGCCGCTGGTACTACGACCCTCTGGACAGGAAGTGTTCCCGCTTCACATACGGCGGCTGTGACGGAAACGAAAACAACTTTGAGGAAGAAGAGAAGTGCAAAGAGACGTGCAAAGGAGTGACAGGTACAAAACACACACACACAAATACACACTGTAGTACCCTGTAACAGGCCGACCCTGAGGTCATGGCCGCCCTGGTTCCCCCATCCGAAAACTATGACAAAGATTTTTATCATTGACCTTTATCCACAATGAACACCAGGCTGGTAAACTCCAGTAAATAGTCTGCACCAGGATGTTTGGGTTGGTGCAAGCTGTGAGCTGTAATTCAGCAGTAAATAATCAGCTGACTGTGGATGGTGGAGCTGCTGGATGGATCTGTGCAGCTCCTCTGCTTCCACCTGAGCAGCTGCTATGTTAGCGAGGCCAAAGCCCTGAACATAGGAGAACATGCAAGAAGGCCAGGGCGTTTCATACTTCAGTGCAGAACTCCTGGGAGGTCCTCATAGGCCCCTCCCACTGTAGCATACGTCACATGCACTTTTCCGCATTAACCACGCCCACTTCAAATTTCTGACCAATCACACAAGAAAAAAGTTCTGCCCAGACGATGTGTCGAGAACAAGCTGCAAGAACTCTCCAAGCAGGTCTGTGAGAGAGAACAAATGTCTCTGCTCCTTAAATATCCTGCGACAAGCAGAATCAGTAACGTCCCTGGTTCTGTCCCGGCACAGGAGGAGCTGTTAGTGATGTCAGCGTGCAGTGATTGGTCGAACACATGAGCTGATTCAGCACCTCCAACCACTGTTTTTAAAACCGTGTTAGCTGTGTAAACAACAAACAGCAAAACACAAACAACAGCTGGTGACGAGGGAACTGGAGGAGGTGTGATGTTTAACTCTGAAGTGAAACATTTGAATCTCTGACGGCTGATTGGCGTCACCTCAGTGTCAACGCTGTGACTGTGACCAGATGACAAGCTGCTGTCTGCGCGTCGCTCTCTGAAAACCATTTCCTGTTTCCTCCTGGACCTCCTTCAGGTTCTTGTTTCCTGATGGGACAACATGATGATGTCATGCAGGACGTCATGGTAGCATTGAGTGCTATGTTGCGTGTAGCAGTAACACGTGGTACCATCCAGCGTGACGTTTTCACACATCAGCAAAGATTTACAGTGACGGATTTTAGGATTCACAAAAGTTTATTTGAGACACTTTGTTTTCTTTTTTTCCCTAATGTCACTTCCTGTTTTACTCTTCACTGTCACTTCCTCTCTTTGTCTCCGCAGAGCGTAACGTCTTCTTCAAAGGGTTGTTTTACCGCTATGAGACGGAGGAGGAAAGTGACTCAGGTGACTTTATTTACATCTCAGAAACTACAAACATGGCTGACAGTTTGTAGTTTCTGATCAGTACCATGATGTAGTTGTGGTGTACAGTTATAGTGTTACAGGAAGTGACCTCACCGTCTCTTCCTCCTCAGGAAACATCGCGCTGGCCGTCTGTCTGTCGGTGGCCATCTTGGCTCTGTTGGCCGTCCTCGCCTACTGTTTCCTCAAGTCCAGGAAGGAGCGCGCCCACCGGCCCATCCCCACAAGCTCCGCCCACGTGCCGCTGTCAGGGCAGGAAACGTCTGTTTACAACTCCACCACCAAACCTGTATGACGTCACCAGGCCTGTCGACGTGACGATCACGGAAGCTGTGTGACGTCATGAGCAGGTTGATGTCGTGTTGTGTTTTGTGTGTGAGGGTGTTTTTACGGTGCGTCGGGTTGTGGATGTTAGTGTGTGTGTGTGTGTGTGTGTGTTTGGGTCTCTGTAAATATGAAGATGTTCTAATCTCAGGTCGTTTTAATCTGCTGCCGCCATGTTTTTATCTTTTTAACATTCACTGTCAATAAAGTCACAAACAACAACAATCAGTGTGTTTATTTACTGACCAAACTCGCTGAGCGATTGAGCGTCCGCACGAGTCACAAACATTCAGCTGCGACACGTTCCTGAAACATCTCTGACATCTCGACCCTGTGATGACATCTGACCTGTCTCCATGACGACCGAGGAAGGCCATGAGCGGCGGCTGAAAGCTGCAGGACGAACCTTGACGCTCCAGAAACAACGTGAGACATAAATATGAGACAAAGTGGTTGAGACCAGATCAGAAAACGTTTTAACAAGAAATTTTAAAGAAAAAAATCTTAAAAAACTTTCAAAGAATAAAAAAGTATCTGCGAGTCACTGACAGGTCGGCATGACAGGAACAAGTTCAGTCCAAGGTTTGAAGAGTCGTTACGTCTGACGTGTGAAGAGCTCGACTTGTGTTGACATGAAGAAATTAAAAACTGGAGAAATCATGTTTGTTTCTGACCTCACACACAAACACACACACACACACACAGAGACAGAAACAGTAGAGCTGTTTTGCTGTCGACAGGCTGAAACTTGTTCAGACTAATCCAGTGAAGCTTCAGCGTGTTCAGAGTTCACATATGTTTGTATTCATTAGTTTAAAGGATCGTGGCGACTCAGACAGGAAACAACACGCGGAAGAATTTTCTCTCTCTTTGTTTGTATCTGCAGTTTGTTGTTAATGTGTCAGAAGTGAATCCTGAGTTTCACCAGTTCTCTTCGTTCTGCTCCTCTGAGGTCAGAAGAAGAAGAAGATCAGAGGAAATCAGCTGCTCGTCCAACACGCGACGTTTAATGTGAACATTTACTGATTTTAAACATTTAACAAGATACTTAAAGTTATGAGAACAACCCACCCTGGTTAGAACATACGGCATGATATACAGTACAGGCCAAAAGTTTGGACACACCTTCTCATTCAATGCGTTTTCTTTATTTTCATGACTATTTACATTGTAGATTCTCACTGAAGGCATCAAAACTATGAATGAACACATGTGGAGTTATGTACTTAACAAAAAAAGGTGAAATAACTGAAAACATGTTTTATATTCTAGTTTCTTCAAAATAGCCACCCTTTGCTCTGATTACTGCTTTGCACACTCTTGGCATTCTCTCCATGAGCTTCAAGAGGTAGTCACCTGAAATGGTTTTCCAACAGTCTTGAAGGAGTTCCCAGAGGTGTTTAGCACTTGTTGGCCCCTTTGCCTTCACTCTGCGGTCCAGCTCACCCCAAACCATCTCGATTGGGTTCAGGTCTGGTGACTGTGGAGGCCAGGTCATCTGCCGCAGCACTCCATCACTCTCCTTCTTGGTCAAATAGCCCTTACACAGCCTGGAGGTGTGTTTGGGGTCATTGTCCTGTTGAAAAATAAATGATCGTCCAACTAAACGCAAACCGGATGGGATGGCATGTCGCTGCAGGATGCTGTGGTAGCCATGCTGGTTCAGTGTGCCTTCAATTTTGAATAAATCCCCAACAGTGTCACCAGCAAAACACCCCCACACCATCACACCTCCTCCTCCATGCTTCACAGTGGGAACCAGGCATGTGGAATCCATCCGTTCACCTTTTCTGCGTCTCACAAAGACACGGCGGTTGGAACCAAAGATCTCAAATTTGGACTCATCAGACCAAAGCACAGATTTCCACTGGTCTAATGTCCATTCCTTGTGTTTCTTGGCCCAAACAAATCTCTTCTGCTTGTTGCCTCTCCTTAGCAGTGGTTTCCTAGCAGCTATTTGACCATGAAGGCCTGATTGGCGCAGTCTCCTCTTAACAGTTGTTCTAGAGATGGGTCTGCTGCTAGAACTCTGTGTGGCATTCATCTGGTCTCTGATCTGAGCTGCTGTTAACTTGCCATTTCTGAGGCTGGTGACTCGGATGAACTTATCCTCAGAAGCAGAGGTGACTCTTGGTCTTCCTTTCCTGGGTCGGTCCTCATGTGTGCCAGTTTCGTTGTAGCGCTTGATGGTTTTTGCGACTCCACTTGGGGACACATTTAAAGTTTTTGCAATTTTCCGGACTGACTGACCTTCATTTCTTAAAGTAATGATGGCCACTCGTTTTTCTTTAGTTAGCTGATTGGTTCTTGCCATAATATGAATTTTAACAGTTGTCCAATAGGGCTGTCGGCTGTGTATTAACCTGACTTCTGCACAACACAACTGATGGTCCCAACCCCATTGATAAAGCAAGAAATTCCACTAATTAACCCTGATAAGGCACACCTGTGAAGTGGAAACCATTTCAGGTGACTACCTCTTGAAGCTCATGGAGAGAATGCCAAGAGTGTGCAAAGCAGTAATCAGAGCAAAGGGTGGCTATTTTGAAGAAACTAGAATATAAAACATGTTTTCAGTTATTTCACCTTTTTTTGTTAAGTACATAACTCCACATGTGTTCATTCATAGTTTTGATGCCTTCAGTGAGAATCTACAATGTAAATAGTCATGAAAATAAAGAAAACGCATTGAATGAGAAGGTGTGTCCAAACTTTTGGCCTGTACTGTATGAAAAGTTATTATTAGTTTTAAACTAATAATCATTATAATGATAATGATGATGATGATGATGATGATGCAGTAAAGCAGAGTATATCATTGAGGCACACGATCCTCACATTAGTTTGTGTCCAAATCATCTTCAATATCTACAAGTTTTAAACTTGAGAAACACACAATGAATATAATCAAACAAAAATTCAAAATTTAAAAATTAAAAACTTTATTCTAATATTTGGATTATTTAACATTCAGGTTAAAGAAATATTATAAGCTTTTTATATTGTCTTTGAATTATTTAGCTGTATTAAATTCATTTAAACTTTTCTGCACTGACTATTTTTATACTTAAAAACATTTTCCTGAATCGTCGTCTTCTTCTTCGTCTTCTTCTTCTTCTTCTCTGTTTAAACTGGTGTGTTGTAGTGTCCAGTAGAGGGCGGCACAGATGTATTAATATTTAATATAACCTCTGATTATCACACTGATTATATATTATTAACAACAATTATAATCAATGAACCATCAATCAACACACACATACACACACACACACATATTAAATCTTTATCTGCAGGTTGTGACACAAACAGTTCCTGAGGGTTTAATATGAAGATGAGAAGAAATCAGCACATTGAATTAAACACAACTGTCCGATGCTCCAAATATTTTTCCTGAGTGACTGGAGGCAAACCCACTTTGGCTCACAGTGTTTCTGGTGATGAATAATGGTGAAAACAATAAAAACAAAATCTTTAAAAGAACAACAAAAAAAACTTTAAAGAAAAAAAAAGCCAGAACTTTTGTTTTCTTCAGAAAATCATTGAAGCCTCGGTGTGTGAAAATGGTGAGTAAGGGAGTGTTCACACCGAGATGAAATGCTAGAAACGCGACGCCAGTAAAACCATCGTTTTCCTATGATACGGCACGTCTGACCTGCGTTCAAGCGTCTTTGTAGACACTGAAAAGTTAAAATATTTTCAACTTATTGAGTGTCCGTCAGACGCCAGTAGCTAGCGCGCATTGAATAAGCGTTTCAAGCGTCGTTGAAGTGTCCGCGTCTCTAGTGTCTCATTTCTGTGTGATCGCCCCCTAACAGTGACATCAGCGGTCAAATTCTAGATTGCAGCGCTCACTCGCTCACCCCTCCCGTCGGGTAAGTGACGGTGGCCTCGTAGGACAAAAAGCCTGAGAGATTAATTCATCCACGAGTTTTTCAGGAATATCTAGCAACGATATCTAAACCATGTTACGATATGTTATAGCTTACCAGTGAGATATAGTTATCTGTGAGATATATGTTAGGAGTGTTTTATTTCTAATTGTTTTGGTAACACGAGCAAACATTAGCACAGTAACGCTAAAATAACACATTTTATGTGGTAGTCAGGCACAGTGCGGCAAATATAGGTTGGTATGATTATAATATATGCGTTTCTAGAGTGTTCTTCCACAGGACACAAGGAGATGAGGAAGAGGGAGAGGAGGAAGACCAGGGAGAGGAAGGGGGCGAGGGGGTAGAGACGGTGCAGGAACGGCCAGGCGAAGAGGTGTGTCTCGGCTACCCAGAGAGAGGAGGAGGGTGGCAGCCTTCGCAGCAGCGTGAGAGGAATCAACAGATTAAGCTTGATTTATGGTCCTGCGGCGTACCTACGACGTACCTACGACATAGCCATGACGCCATCGTGAACCCTTCGAACTTCTCTGTCACTCCATTTCGTCGCGGCGCAATTCACCGCCAGAGCGGTAGGAGGCTGCGTTCCTTTCCTGAATGGTTATCGTCGTCTCTAGTTGATTCTTTGTTTAGCTTCCGGCTTTTCCGGTCACAGAGAAATGAACGCGGAGCACGGACAGATGGCTCTGTCCGTATCCGTATTGAACGTTGAGCATAAATGGGCCTTAATACTGCAACATCTACATCGCAACAGAAGATGTTTACAGATGGCGGGGATGGCGCAATCTGGCAATACGGAACCGGAAATGTGTTGCTACCAAACAAACCAATCACAGCCCTCTCGGTCTGCGCTGGGTCTGCGTCACCTCAACGTGTAGTTACATTTTTGGGGAGGTGCACGTCAGGCTACGCCGGGGGCTACGGCGAGCCTCCTGCGTAGCCACGTACCCTACGACATAGCGACGTCGTTAATTTAACGCAGGACCATAAATCAGGCCTTAGGCTGTAGGCTAGGCTAACCATTTAGCTGTAGCTCTGGGATAACGCTAGCCAAGGCTAGGATAACGTTAGCACGTAAACGTAACGTTAGCTGTCACTGGAACTTAGACGAGAGGGAAAAGTAGTTGCAAACATGAAGCCAAAATGATTTTAAATTATCAGATTGAATTACCTGTCTAGCAGAAAGCAGGCAACCTCCGCATCCCTTGTGAAATCCTTCTCCTTCACGAGTTCTTTCCACCTGGAATAAGCAGCGCCGATATTCACTTGTGTTTTGTCCCGTCCTCGCTTATCTGATCTTTTTCTTTTATTTGGTGGCGTGGTTTCCCTCTTACAGGGCAAAACGTGTGTGCTCCTCCATTTAAAGTGCAACAGAATCATAAAAGTACAAAGCAGGTTCACGCAGAAGCGCCCCGGATTGAGCTTCACCTTAACCGTCTCCAGTGACAGCAAGTTCTAGGTAAACGCGAAAGGCGAAGCGCGTATATCCCTTTCGGCCACTGTATTCAAATATGGCGACGCAAGAGGGCAGCCTCCAGCAGACGGCGCCCTGCCTGTGTATATATATAAAGAGAAATCATTCTAAGCCTATGAGAAAGCTTCCATTTGTATGTGAATTGCATTACACTTTAGTAAATACATATTTATGAAAGCAATAGTTGATATTTGCTAATAAACAACCATGTAAATTACACATTGTAACTTTAAGAAAACAAACAAATGATTTAAGCTCAGATCTGATTGTGTTTTTGTCCCTTGAGAAAATCTTTATTTCCGGAAACGTGAAAGTCAAACCCTCCTCTCTGTGTCTACAGTGACTGGCTGATGAATGACGTCACTTTGGTGATTATGACAGAAGACATGATGAACCCTCAGCTGGGTCTGCTACAGTCATGCTTTTAAATGAGGCGCATGCGCAGAGGCTCGGAGTGTGGCAGCAGTCCCTCAGACAGACAGACAGACAGACGGAGTGGATGTACCTGAGGACAGACAGTCTGACAGCAGCTGAGACACATTAAAGTTCCCGGAGGTGAGTTCAGACTTCATCTTCATCCTCATCTTCATCTTCATCTTCCTGTTTGGTTTAAACTCTGTCCCAGATGAGTCTACACGGAAGTGTCTGTTTCATCTGCTTCACTTTGAGCTGCAGGATCTCACTCTGTGTTTGTCTCACTCTGTGTTTGTTTGTCTCACTCTGTGTTTGTTTGTCTCACTCTGTGTTTGTTTGTCTCACTCTGTCGGATCCGAAACTTCAGGTCACTTTAACAAAGTCAGCTCGCTGCTCTGATGGCATGTAGCTGAGGTGACTGATGCAGAGCCCCGTTAGGAAATAGAGACATTTGAAGATCACGTGCTTGTATGAATCAAATTGCTTTTTCCCACAAAACAACACAATGATTTATAGAATCAGATGGAATCGATGTTCAATTCGGCTTTAATGTTTTACATAAGAAAGCGTGCGTTTTTCGTTTTTTGAAACTTCTGCCACTTTGCTTCGCAGCCCTTCACCACCAAAACACGCCCAAACAGCGGCAGCGAGGCAGCGCCGACAGACAGGGAAACAAGTCTGAACTCTTCACAGGTTTGATCAGATCAAAAGCTGCTTGTGAAATATTTAATGCCGAAGTCAACAGTGGAGTCAGCTGATACACAACAGACACTGGGACGTGTTTGGAGATGTGTGTAACTCAGCTGGAAAAAAGATAACCTCAAATTAAGCATTTTTAAACGGAGATTGGTCCCCGAGGCTGCTGCAGGGCAGTGTGTGTGTGTGTGTGTGTGTGTGTGTGTGTGTGTGTGAGTGAGTGAGTGTGTGAGTGAGACAGTTAATAAAACAAACATAAAACAGGAACATAATAAAATCAGTCTCCACAGTAATCAGATCAACTTCATCTTCACAAACAATCAAACTAATAAAAAAAGCAGGAAGTGACTCAGACATGTGTTTCCATGGTAACCAGGTCAGATCTCTAACCTGATCAGGGCTGTGATGGTCTGAGCATGCTCAGACACGCCGCCTCAGGGCGTTCACACCTTCAACAGGAACAGACCCGTGGTTACCACTGAAACCAGAGCAGGACCGTCGACTGGCGTCCAGACAGACTGACTGATCAGTTGATCGATAACAGAGAGTATTGATCACACTGTGGTGCTTTCACACGTTGGAGAACTTTAATGTCCAGATACTTGTTACAGTTTGACACCTGGAGATCAGGTGAGCAGGATGTAAATGAGGTGTCAGTGTGTTTGTGCTGCAGAGGGAAATGTCACTTCCTGTTTACTCTGTGAGGCAGTTGGTCCGGTCTGTCTGTCCTCACCTGATGGGGGGGGGGGTTTGTTTTGCCCTCATCGTGGTCAGACAGCTGACTCAGGTGTTGTTACCTGACTGTAAATGTTGAGGAGCAACAAACACAGTCAGTCCAACTCTGATGAATGAGACCTGATCTGCAGCTCCGACTCAACTTTGGCACAAACGGCACAGATTTGGCACCTGAACGCTGTGACGCTGGGGGGGGGGGGGGGGGGGGGCAGCTTTGAATGTCTCATCGACTGTTTTCT